>NW_016810801.1:587082-697963 GCF_001698545.2 Rhinopithecus bieti | reverse complement strand
AAAAAAAAAAAAAACAGGATCAAATGTGCCCTTAGCGTAGAATCCTATTTCTTTAAAATAAATGTAATGTCTGCTCATTTGAATGGAAAAGAGAGTGAAAGGAAATATACCCAAATTGTTAATAATGGTTATCTCTGGGTGAAGACATAGTAAGTGATTTTATTTTTTCTTTACAGTCTCTGTATTTTGAACATCTTTTACAATGGCCATGAAATATTTTATAATATGACAAAAATTAATCAATATTTTAAATACTTTTGGTAAATGCTAAATAAAAATATTGGGGTGGTATATCCGAAGAGCCAAGTTTCCATTCTGACTGCTTCAAACCCCTTTTCCAGCCTGTGCCTCAGTTTTCTTATCTGCAAAACCCAGGGGTTGCTCTTAATATCTAGGGTTTGGTGCTTTCATTATACACTGTGACCAGTTAGAGAATGTAAGTGAGAGGAAGAAATGTGGAAAAAAATTTGAAGGGAGAGGGGATGGGAAGGATTCTAACAGAGAAAAGAAAGGGAACGCTAAGAAAAGAGGTGTGAACTCAGAAGTTTTTGAGGTGAATGCTGATTGTAAGAGACTGCATGCTGTTCATCAGGGCTCTGTGTTTAAAACTCATGGTACTTTGAAACTTTGATTAGTTACAGATCTTCATCTGCTTTAATTATTAAAACTTCAGACATCCTTTGGAATAGTTTCTTCATACAAGTCCACCAGGATAGAAATTAATCTCTAGGCTAAAGCAGGAGTGACTGTAAGAATGTGATGAAATCAAACTGAAATCTGGATCAAGTGCCCCAGGCCAGAAATGACTCACCCTTGAAATAAAGCAATTATTTGTGTTATCTGCCCAATTCACCTTTAGCCCTCAGTTTATGTGGAAAACAATTCAGTTAAAGATGGTACTGATTGACTCTAGTTTACCAAACACTCAGAGGTCTCTTCTTTCCATACCTCTAGGCACTACATAGTGACTTGTGGACAAAACTTTCCTCTTGTCTAAGCTGATGACTACCAAGGCCTCAATATTCCTGGAGGCACAATGTGGGAAACCGTAATTTTCACTCTCCTGATAAAATTAGAATCTCCATATTCTGTCTCTCTTACATCCCTTACAGCATTCAACTGTTTGAAACATAGAATACATACAGTAAATATCTTAATTCTAGGATAATTATGATATTTCAAGCCTAGAGAACCTCATGGAAAATAAGAAGGCCATCAAAATGAGGGAACATGGTATGGCAGATCTTTAGTTAGAAGCCATGAAATGACTGGACTATTGTAGTATCTGAAAAAAAAATTTCTCAATTTCTTATTTGTACAGACTGCTTTAGAGTTTACAATTATATATAACTTTGCAGCAGGCAGTACTGCATTAATTTTCCAAATTTACAGGGGCCATGCAAATTTCAGTAATAGATTCAGGAAGGTTTAAGGTTGAATCCCCTCAACCTTTTGTTGTAAGATTTTGCTTATTCAGTGAAGTGTAGAGAAAGCAGGTTCTGGGGCCAGATTAAAATTATGACACTGGGTTCAAATTCTGATTCTGTCATGTACCAATTATTTAACTTCTATGTGCCTCAATTTTCTCATGTGTTAAATAGGGGGTGATGGTAGTACTACATAGGGTCATCATGAAAACAAAATAAAAATGGATAGGGCACTAGCGAGACTGATAAAGAAGAAAAGAGAGAAGATCCAAATAAACACAATTAGAAATGGCAAAGGTGATATTACCACTGACCCCCTGGAAATAAAAATAACCATCAGACACTATTACATACACAAACACGTACACGAACTGGAAAACCTAGAAGAGATAGATGAATTCCTGGACACATATGCCCTTCCAAGACTGAACCAGGAAGAAAATGATTCCCTGAACAGACCAATAATGAGCTCCAAAATTGAATCAGTAATAAATAACCTACCAACCAAAAAAAGCCCAGGGCCAGATAGAATCCTAGCCAAATTCTTCCATATGTACAAAGAAGAGCTGGTATCATTCCTTCTGAAACTATTCCAAAAAATCAAGGAGAAAGGACTCCTCCCTAACTCATTTTATGAGACCATCATCCCATCATGATACAAAACCTGGCAGAGACACAAACACAAAAATAAAACTTCAGGCCAATATCCTTGATGAACATTCATGTAAGAATCCTCAACAAAATACTTGCAAACTGAATTCAGCAGCACATCAAAAAGCTAATTCACCATGATCAAGTAGGTATCATTCCTGGGATGCAAGTTTGCTTCAACATATGCAAACTAATAAATGTGATTCATCACATAAACAGAACTAAAGACGAAAACTACATAATCTCAACAGATGCAGAAAAGCCTTTAATAAAATTTAATCTCTTCATAGTGAAAACCCTCAATAAACTAGATATCGAAGGAACATACCTTAAAATAATAAGCACCAGTTATGACAAACCCACAGCCAATACCATGCTAAATGGGCAAAAGCTGGAAGCATTCCCCTGGGAAACCAGCACATGACAAGGATGCACTCTCTTATCACTCCTATACAACATAGTATTGGAAGTCCTGGCAAGGCAATTAGGCAACAGAAAGAAATAAAGAGCATCCAAATAGGAAGAGAGGAAGTCAAACTATCCCTGTTTGTCAACAACATGACTCTATGTCTAGAAAGTTCCACAGTCTCGACCCAAAAGCTCCTTCAGCCAATAAACAACTTCAGCAAAGTTTCAAGATACAAAATCAATGTACAAAGATCACTAGCATTCCTATACATCAACAACAGCCAAGCCGAGAACCAAATCAGGAATGTAATCCCATTTACAATTGCCAAAAATAGAATAAAATACCTAGTAATACAGTTAAGCGGGGAGGTGAAAGATCTCTACAATGGGAACTACAAAACACTGCTCAAAGAAATCAGAGATGACGCAAACAAATGGAAAAACATTCCATGCTCATGAATAGGAAAAATCAATATCATTAAAATGGCCATACTGTCCAAAATAATTTACAGATTTAATGCTATTTCTATCAAACTACCAATGACATACTTCACAGAACTAGAAGAAAAATCTATTCTGATATTCAAATGGAACCAAAACAGAGGCCAAATAGCCAAGGCAATCTTAAGCAAAACGAACAAAGCTGGAGGCATCATGTCACCCAAAGTTCAAACAATAGTACGGGGATATAGTAACCAAAACAGCATGGTACTAGTACAGAAACAGACACATAGACCAATGGAACAGAATAGAGAGCCCAGAAATAAGGCCACACACCTACAGCCATCTATCTTCAACAAAGCTGACGAAATAAGCAATGGGGAAAGGACTCCCTTTTCAGTAAGTGGTGCTGAGACGACAGGCTAGCCATATGCATAAAATTGAAACCGGACCTTTTTCTTACACTGTAAGCAAAAATTAACTCAAGATGAATAAAGATTTAAATGTAAAACCCAAAACTATAAAATCCCTGCAGGTTGTCCTAAGCAATGCCATTCTAGATATAGAAATAGAAAAAGATATAATGATGAAGATGCCAAAAGCAATCACAACAAAAGCAAAAAATGATAAATGGGATTTAATTAAACAAGAGCTTCTACATAGCAAAAGATACTATCAACACAGTAAATACACAACCTATAGAACAGGATAAAATTTTTGTAAACTAAGCATCTGACAAAGGTCTAATATCCAGCATCTATAAAGAACTCAAGCAAATTTACAAGCAAAAAACAACTCCATTAAAAAGTGGACAAAAAACATCAACAGACACTTTTCAAAAGAAGACAGATGGCCAGCAAGCACATGAAGAAAAGCTCAATATCACTAGTATTAGAAAGGCAGATAAAAATCACAATGATATACCATCTCACACTAGTCAGAATGGCTATTATACAAAAGCCAAAAAATAACATGCTGGTGAGGTTGCAGAAAAAAAGGGAACACTTATACAGTGTTGATGGGAGTGTAAATTAATTCAACTATTGTGGAAAGCAGTGTGGCAATTCCTCAAACAACTGAAAACAGAACTACCATTCAACTCAGCAATCTCATTACTGGGTATGTAACCTAAAGGAAGATAAGTCATTTTACCATGAAGATATATGCACGTGAAAGTTCACTGCAGCACTATTCACAACAGCAAGGACATGGAATCAACCTAAATGCCCATCAAAAGAATGATATCATGTCCTTTGCAGGAATATGAATGGAGCCTGAGGCTGTTATCCTTAGCAAACCAGCACAGAAACAGAAAACCAAGTACCACATGTTCTCACTTGTAAGTGAGAGCTAAATTATGAGTATTCATGGGAACAAAAAGGGGAACAACTGATACTGGGACCTATTTAAGGGTCCAGAGTAGGAGGAGGGAGAGGATCAGAAAAAATAACTATTGGCTTAGTACCTGGATGACGAAATAATCTGTACAACAAACACTTACAACGTAAGTTTACCTATCTAACAAACCTGTACATGTACCCCGAACCTAAAATAAAAGTTAAAAAGAAGCAAATCAAATAATTAAGCTCTTTTTCTAGTCCCTGGCATAGTCCCTGAAATTGTTTTAGGGAAATGGAGTAATCACCAACACCTATTTGATTATAGACACGTGCTATAATCTGAATGTTTGTGTCCCTTCAAAATTCATATATTGAAATCCTAACTGCCAACCTGATAGTATTAGGAGTTGTGGCCTTTAGGGAGGTGATTAGGTCATGAAAGCAGAACCATCATGAATGAGATTAGTGCCCGTATAAAATAAGCCCAAGGAAGTACATTTATCCCTTTTACCATGTGAGGACACAGCAAGAAGTTGGCAGTCTGCAATCCAGAAGAGGGTTTTCACCAGAATCCAACCATACGGGCACCCTGCTCTTGGACTTCTTAGCTTCCAGAACTGTAAGTAACAAATTTTCATTGTTTATAATCTACCCAGTTTATGTTATGGCAGCTTAAATGGGCTAAGACAACACGCTTATAATTTACCCCTCCACCTAGTTCCTAAAAATTAGAGAAGACTTATAACAAAGGGAGGTATTACTTAGCAGGCTGGTCAGTGTGATTATTATTCATATCAGAAGGTAGCTGAACCAAAATGCCTTTCAACAGGACAACAGACAAAGTATATTCATACAGTGAAATATTATTCAGCAATTGAAAAGAATACTGTTGCTATATGTACAGTAGGGCTGAACACACAGAAATAGTGTTACATAACAGAAGCCAGACGCAAAAGAGTACATAAAGTCTGACTCCGTTAAATGAAGTTCAAAACTAGGCAAGGTTAATCAATGATGATCAAGGTCAGAATTGTGAGGTCCCATTGTTCTGTTTTGCCCAGAACTTTCTCAGTTTTAGCACTGAAAGTCCCATATTCCAGGAAACCCCTCAATCCCAGGCAACTCCTGTCTCAGGCAAACTGTGATAATTGTTCCCCCTAGTGATTTCCCCAGAAGAGGAGGTTAGAGACTGGGAAGGGTCACAGGGGAAACTTCTGGTGGAGAGTGGCGTGGTTAGAAATGTAGAATTTGATTTAGGAGGTGGTTTTCATGCTGTATACATGTGTCAAATTCATCGTGCATAAAAGTGCTCAACAAAGATTAGAGCACTTTACTCACTTTACGGTATGTATGATATTACTCATTTAAAAATAAGAAAGGACCTGGGCCTTAAAAGGGTGAGCAGTTGCAGGAATGAGAGGGCCAACAGTGGAGGAGATGGGCACACAAAGGGGCATTTTCTCAGGCTCCCAGTGGATCTTTTCATCTCTACCTTCTCTGACCTTCTCTCACATCTGACCACTGGACTCCAGGATCTGGCACCAGACCTGTTCTCAAGGAAGGAAGACTAGTTAAGGGATCTGGAATTCAGCAATCCATGGTTTTTGATTTGTGGTCCAATCCAGTTGTGCACACTGACAGCAGCACTCCACCCACAAAGCCTCTGGAGCTAAACCCCATCCAGTCAGGGAATCCAGGGCCACCTTCTACACTAGCCAACACTCACTTCCTTTGCCCCCATTTTCTCTGGCTTCAGCTATCTTTTCTTAGGCCTGGTTTCCACCTCTGCCAAGCCCCTTCAGACTGATGCTTCGGTCAAGCTGTCTGGCTCTTTTAAGCTGGCTTCACTCCTGGAAGCTTCTGGAAGAAATGGAATACGATCTCCAAATCCAGTATACCTAAACATGACCAGCACCACCATAGTCACTACAGAAATTTCCTTGTGGTCTTGAGCATCCAGCCCCCATCCTCCTCCTTCCTTCAAAAAATTGGGCCAGGAGTGCTTAGTAAATATTTGGCATACATGTCTCCAATCCACCTGCCACCCCTAACAGACATCATAATCAATGCTGACTCTTCAATTTGAGCATGGGTTGAGGTTTTCATCTTCATGTACCCAAGGCTTCCTGTGTGATTCATGAATCAGAGAAGATGAGACCTATCTGTTATCACCACACTGGGTTGCAAATTTACAGAAAGACTTTCTTGGTTTTGTGCCAAAGGCATAGATGATATCTCTACTCTAGCCAGTCTATCTGCTACTCAGAGATGACCTGGACACCCCCCACTCAGCTGCACTAAATGAATTTGGCCATTCCTCCAAGCAGTAAGTCTGGTCTTGACAACTCCAGATCTGATCTGCTCCACTACCTAGTGGATGTTAATTTGTCACTGAAATAGTGGCAAAGAGAAGAATAATCTTCCTCTTCTTCTTTGCTTTTTTACTATGTATATTATTTTTATTGAGGTACTGATATCAATAATATGCACTCATCTTAGGTGTTCAGATGGATGAGTTTTGACAATTGTATACTGTCATGTAACTACCACCCAAAACAAGACAGAACATTTTTCATCCCCTCAGAATTTCCCTTGCTGGTGGAACATTTCTTATCACAGTGAAAAGTCAACAGAAAGTTATCCTTCCATTTCCTTTATGTGGATGGGCTCAGATTCCTAGATGCTTGTTAAATTGCACTCCTGCAAGGGACTACTCCAACTCCAGCTGTAATCTCAAACAGCACCTTGTAATTTTCTGTCTAAAACAAAGAAAACTCCATTCCACTTCTGTTCCTGAACTATTGAGTTTTATATCCCCAGGCTTTGTTGACCTTCTAAAAGTTTTTATATGTTTTCTTATATCCTGGCTCCTCCACTTATCTTATTTATTGAAGTACCAGTTTTTCAGAATAGATGGTGTAAGTCCTTTTATAGCATTGCACAGCAATCTTGTATATTAGGCATCTTGTGGGAGGGCTGTAAACTCAGGAGATTGTGTTAGATATAGTCTTGGGGCTGCTGTAATATTTTTCTTGTGTCTTCTTCCCTGTAATATTATACATTATTAGAGTCTATGACTTAAAATCCATTCTTGTCAACTTAAAAGATGTGTGATACGCTCCACATAACCTTTTTTTACTATTCCAAATTTGTATCAACTTCATTAACCCAGAGAAAGGAGAAGTGTTTATTGTGAATTTTTGTAATTAAGGCAAAATTAACATATAATAAAGTACATGGATTTTAAATGTCTAGTTCAATGAACTTTGGCAAATGTATATACCTATGTCACCACCATTCCAATAAGGGCATAGATCATCTTATCATTCCAGAAAACTCCACCTCTCCCATTCCAGTCAGTCACACCCTAAAGAAGCAACCATTGTCCTCATCTCTACTACCATCGCTGTTTAGTCCATTCTAGAACTATGTGTAAATGGAATCATATAGTACATCCTTTTTTTCTATCTAGTATCTTTCCATGAACATCATGTTTTTGAGATTCATCTGTGTTGTTTTGTGTATCAGTATTTTGTTCCTTTATATTGCTGAATAGGATTCAGCAATACTGAATCTACAGCAATGTGTTTATTCTTCTGTGGAAGGATATTTAGGCTGCTTTCCAGTTTGGGCTATTAATAATAAAGCTGCTATAACAATTTTGTAAAAATGTGCATTATAATATTATTTATAATAGCTAAAAACCAGAAATGACTTGAATATTCAGCAGTAAGGGATTAGTTAAAACAGTATACAGTAATACAAAAAAACTTGAAATCATTAAAATTACATTACTAAAATTCTTTGTGGAATGAAAACATAACAAAAGGTTTAAGGGGAAAATAGAATGCAAAATAGTTTTGCAGTATAGTCTCAACTCTGTTAAACATATATGTATGTATCCATAAATAAATATATATATTTTTTATGACAATATAGCAAAATATTAATGAAAAAATGAAATGTGGCAAAGAATTATGAACTGCCTCCCACTATTAATAAGGTAGTCATTTCACCAGATGATGTAGAATGTACCAGGTTCTGTTGTTCTACATATTGTCAATCTCTGTGCCTAAGCAAGTTAAAAATAAATCATTTCCAGGTATTCTCATATGTTAGTCAGCAGTGATCTCGACAGTATAAATGTGAAAGATATCCAGCTTGACTCATCCAGAAGGTGACACACATAGGCAAGAGTGTGAAGGAAATAGTTATGAAAACCTGTCCCTGCCATTTCTCCAGTCTCAATGCAGCGGCTTTGTTTGGACCCTCATTACTTCTCACATGGATTATTTCAACTGACTTCTACCTAGTCCCCTGCCACTGATCTCCCTCTACCTTTATCCTTCATACCACTGACAATGTAATCTTTCTAATTATCCTCTGATCAAAGAACTTCCTATGTAATTCTGCAATGGCTTCCCCATGTCTGCAGAATGATGGCCACACTCCAACATGCTGTTAAAGGCTCTCCATGGAGCAGCACCTACCTCTTTGTCACTTCTAACTCCATACCCAAGTGTTTCCTCCTGTCATTCTTCAGACCATGCCCAGGACCAGCAGGTCCAGATTACATGGGGTCAGTTAGAAACAAAAAACAGAGGTGGGGTTCAAAAGACCAGCATGCAGACCTTAGTAGTTGTTTTGCATTCTGGCCAAAAAAGGTACCATACCAGAGAAACTAACCAACAGCATCATGCTGCAAGAAACATGGTCCATACGTCTTCCAGGTTTGTCTTAGCCAGCTTCCCTACAAAGCCTGGGGCGCTCTTTTTAACTTTTACCCTGTCAAGAAGCAACTGCTGGTCAGCAACTACCCATAAAGGGAGCATCTGTCCCTTCCCAATCCTAGCAGTGGAGAGGTGATCCAATTAAGTCCTGGTGCTTGCATTAAGTCTTCCTCATTAAGGAAGGTCTACATCTGGAAGAAAAATGATAAAACCTGTCATCACAAAAACAAAGGAAAATATAAAACACACTAGTAGGTCAGACACACAATTTAGAAAGAGAAAGGAGCCAAATGTTAGTACTACAGAAAACCACAAAACTGCAGTGAAACATAGTAAGAGAGAATAAGTCAAGCTGGATATCTTTCACATTTATACTGCCGAGGTCACTGCTGACTAACATATGAGAATACCTGGAAATGATTTATTTTTAAAGGGTAAGGAAAAAGGGTATTAAAAAAACAAGAAAGTCACCAACCTGTGATGGTGGATTATAATAGAGAAAGAAAGGAACAAATGATAATCAAAACAACCAGAAAAAAATTCACAAAATGACAGAAATAAGTAATCTCCTACCAATAACAACCTTGAATATAAATGAATTACAATCCCATTTAAGAGATGTAAACTGAATGAATTCCAAAAATTATCCAAGTATATGCTGCCTACAAGAAACTTACTTCACCTGTAAAGACAGATACAGACTGATAATAAAGGAATGGAAAAAGATATCACACAAGTAGAAACCAAAAGCTAGCAGAAGTAGCTATACTTGTATCAGGTAAAATTGAATTAAGTCAAAAGCAGTAAAAAAAAAAAAAAGACAAGGAAGGTCATTTTATAAAGATAAAGGGTTCAATTAAGCAATACAATATAACAATTCTAAATATATACGTACCCAACACTTGAGCACCAGATATATATAGCAAACATTATTAGATCTGAAGGGAGAGATACACTCCAATGCAATAATATTTGGGAACTTTAACACCCCACTGTCAGCATTAGACAGATTATCTAGACAGAAGATCAACAAAGAAACACTAGACCTAAAGTACAATTTAGACCAAATGGACCTAACAGACATTTACAAAATGTTTTAAACAACAACTGCAGAATACACATTCTTCTCATCAACACATGGAACATTCTCCAAGGTAGACCACATGTTAGGCCACAAAACAAGTCTCAACAAATTTAAAAATTGAAATTATGTCAACTATCTTCTCAGACCACAGTGAAATAAAACTAAAAGTCAATAACAAGAAGAACCTAGAAATTCTATAAACACATGGAAATTAAACAATTTGCTCCTAAATGACTATTGGGTCAGTGAAGAAATTAAAAAGGAAATTTTTTAAATTTCTTGAAAAAAAAATTAAAAGACAGCATACCAAACCTATGGGAAATGGCAAAAGCAATGCTGAGATGGAAGTTTAAAGCAATAAACACCCACATCAAAAAAGCAGAAAGATTTCAAATAACCTAATGGTGCACCTCAATGAACTAGAAAAGAAAGAGCAAGTCAAACTCAAAATTTAAAAGAAAGCAATAATAAAGGTCACACTAGAACAAAACAAAATAGATACTAAAAAGATACAAAGGATCAACAAAATAAAAGTAATGTTTTGTAAAGATAAACAAAATCAATAAACTGCCAGCTAGACTAACGAAGAAAAGACAGAAGACCAAAATAAAATCAGAAATGAAAAAAAAAATGCATTGCAACTGATATCACAGAAATACAAAGGATCATCATAACTACTATAAACAACTATATACTAACAAATTGGAAAACCTAGAGGAAATGGGACATATACAAACTACCAAGATTTAACCAAGAAAAAGTCAAAAGCCTGAACAACCCAATGATGCGTAATGAGACTGAATAAAATGTTTCCCAAAAAAGAAAAGCCCAAGATAGCTTTACTACTGAATTCTACCAAACTTACAAAGAAGAATTAACACCAATTATCAAATTATTCCAAAAAATTGAAGAGGAGGGAATTCTTTCTAAATCATTCTATGACACCAGCATTACCCTGATACCAAAATCATACAAGGACATGAGAAAAAGAGAAAACTACAGGCCAATATCTCTGATGAACATAGGTTCTAAAATTTCAGCAAAATACGAGCAAATCAAACCCCATATACATCAAAGAGATAGTAGGCCATGATCAAGTGGGATTTATCCCAGAGATGCAAGGATGGTTGAACATATGTAAGTTAATAAATGTCATACATCATATCAAAAGAATGAAGTAGAAAACCAATAAGATGGTATCAATAGATGCAGAAAAATATTTTATAAATTCAATATCTTTTCATGACAAAATTATTGACAAATTAGGTATAAAAGGAACATACCTCAATATAATGAAAGCCGTGTATGACAAACCCACAGGTAACATCATACTGAATGGGGAAAAGTTGAAGGCCGTTCCTCAAAGAACTGGAACAAGACAAAGATACTCATTTTCACCACTCCTATTTAATGTTGCACTAGAAGTCCTAGCTAAAACAATCAGACAAAAGAAAGAAATATAAATTGCAAAAAAAAGGAAGTCAACATGTCCCTATTTGTGGATGACATGATCTTATAGAGAGAGAAATCTAAAAATTCCATCACAAAATCTCTTAGAACTGATAAAAGAATTCAGGAAAGTTGCAGGATACAGAATCAACATAAAAACTCAGTAGTCTTTCCATACACTCACAATGAACTAGCTGAAAAAGAAATTTTAAAAGCAATTCTTTTACAGTAACAACAACAACAACAACAACAACAACAACAACAACAACAAATACCTAGGAATAAAGGTAACCAAAGAGGTGAAAGACCTCTACAAGGAAAACTATGAAATACTATTGAATGAAATTGAAGACCCAACAAATTGAAAGACATCCCATGCTCACAGATGAATTAATATTGTTAAAATGTGCATACTACCAAAAGCAATCAACAGACTCAATGCAATCCCTTTCATGATATCAATGACATTATTCACAGAAATTAAAATAATAATAATTCTAAAGTGTGTATCAAACCATAAAAGAGCCCAAATAGTCAAAGCAATCCTAAGCAAAAATAACAAAGCTGGAGACATCACACTACCTGCCTTCAAAATAAACTACAAAACTATACTAACCAGAAACAGCATGGCACTGGCATAAAAACAGACACAAAACCAATGGAACACACTAGAGAACCCAGAAATGAATCTACAGACGTACAGCCAACTGATTTTCAAAAAAGGCACCAAGAACATGCATTGGCAAAATGACATCCTTTTCAGTAAATGCTGCTGAGGAAACTGGATATCCATATGCAAAAGAATGAAATTAGATGCCTATCTCTCACCACATACAAAAAATCAACTCAAAATTGATTAATGGCTTAAGCATAAGACTCAAAATTATAAAATTACTAAAAGAAAGCATAGCAAAAATGCTCTAGGACAGAAGTTCCCAACCCCTAGGCCATGAATCAATACCAGTCCTTCTCCTGTCACAAACCCCAGGTGGGAGCTTTACTGCTGGAGGTCCACTTCCCATCAGATCAGCTTCAGCTTTAGGTTCTCATAAGAGCATGAAACCTTTTGTGAACTGTGCATGTGAGGGATCTAGATTGTACATTCCTTATGACCATCTAATGCACCCTCCCACCCCCGCCACTGCAGGTCCGTGGAAAAATTGTCTTCCATGAAACTGGTCCCTGGTGCCACAAAGGTGGAGGCCGCTGCTCTAGGACACGGATCAGGGCAAAAATTTTATGGCTAAGACCTCAAAAGCACAAGAAATTAAAAAACAAAAATAGACAAATGGGGCTATATTAAACTAAAAAGCTTCTGCACAGCAAAGGAAACAATCAACAGAATAAAGGGATAATCTTTTGAATAGGAGAAAATATTTGCAAACTATGTATCTGACAAGGGACTGCTTTCTGGAATATAAAAGAAACTCAACAACTCAACAAGAAAAAATAATAATAATCTCATTAAAATGTGAGCAAAGGGTCTGAATAGACATTTCTCAAAAGAAGACATACAAATGGGCAACACACATTTTTAAATGCTTAACATCACTCATCATAAGGGAAATGCAAATCAAAACCATGATGCGATATCCCCAGTTAGAATGGCTATTATCTGCCAATTATTAAAAAGTCAGAAAATAACAGATGCTGGCGAGGTTGTAAAGAAAAAGGAATGCTTATACACTGTTGGCTGGAGTTTAAGTTAGTTCTGCCATTGTGGAAGACAGTGTGCTGATTATGCAAGGATCTAAAGACACAAATACCATCGCCTCAGCAATCCCATTACTCAGTATATAACCAAAGGAATATAAAGTGTTCTATTATAAAGACACATGAACATGTAAGTTCACTGCAGCACTATTTGCAATAACAAAGGCATGGAATCAACCTAAAATCCCATCAATAATAGACTGGATAAAGATAATGTGATTCTTACACAACATGGAATAATATGCAGCCATAAAAAAGAATAAGTTCATGTTCTTTGCAGGGACATGGATGGAGCTGGAGGCCATCATCTTTAGCAAACTAACACAGGAACAGAAAAGCAAATACTACACGTTCTCACTTATAAGCGGGACCTTAATGATGAGAACATGTGGACACATAGAGGGGATCAACACACACTAGGGCCTATTAGAGGGTGGAGGGTAGGAAGAGGGAGAGAATCAGGAAAAATAACTAATGAGTACTGGCTTAATATCTAAGTGTTAAGTAATAATATATAAAACAAACCCACATGACATGAGTTTACCTTTGTAACAAACCTTGCACTGTACCCTGAACTTAAAATACAGGTTATGTAAAAAAATCACTATTATTAAAAAGACAAAAAGTAACAAATGCTGGTGATAATGCAGAGAAATGGAAACTCTTCTACACTGTTGGTGGGAATGTAAATTAGTATAGCCATTAAAGAAAATAATATGGAGGCTCCTCAAAAAACTGAAAATAGAGCTACTACCTGATCCAACAATCCCACTACTGGGTATTTATCCAAGAGAAAGAAAATAAGTATAACAAAGGGATACCTGCACACCCATGTTTATTGCAGCACTATTCACAATAGCCAAGATATGGAATCAACTTAAGTATCTATCAATGAGTGTATGGATAAAGAATGTGTGGTATATATATATACACAATGGAGTGCTGTTAAGCTATAAACGAGAACGAAATTCTGTCATTTGCAGCAACATGGTTAGAACTGGGGTTCATTGTGCTATGTCAAATAATTCAGGCACTGAAAGACAAATACCAAGTTTTCACTCATATGTAGGAGCTAAAAATGTTTACCTCATAGAGGTAGAGAGTAGACTGATGTGGAGTGGTGATAAAAGAGGTCAATAATGAGTACAAGCACATAGTTAGGCAGAAAGAAGAGGTTCTAGTGTTCAAAACACAAATAGGGTGATTATCATTAACAATAATAGATTGTATATTTCAAAACAGCTAGTAGAGAAGAAATGTTCTCAATACACAAAAAAATGATAAATGTTTGATATGCTGGGTAGGTAAACTAAGTAATATGGTTTGATAATTACACACTGTATGCATGTATCAAAATATCACATATACCCTCATAAAAATGTACCCATATTATGTATCAACTAATAAGCAAAGTCTACCCCAGACTAGGAGGTAACAACAGGTTAGTGATCACCCACAGAGGGAGCATCTGTTCTCACCCAACCCAAGTTGCTAAGTAGTGACCACCAATCCATGGTGCTCTTCTTATGCCTACCCTAGGTTGGGAGGCAAGCCCAAGTCTACATATAACTGTGGAGCATAGCCTTTTGCCCTCCCCACCCTAAGTGGTTGAGCATCAATCCCAGAGACCTCACCCAGCCTTACAGCGAAGCACATAGCCCTGTCCAACTACAGATTCCAAATAACAGCACTACCCAGCCAGGAAGACAACTTCCCCAATATGCAACGCTGTCCCAGCAGAGATTATCACAAAGCCCAGGCAATAGTTCCACCTCACTACAGAGTCTGGTCAGTGTTCTCACCAGACCACGGAGCACAATAAACAGTACCATTCAACTTTAGAAAACAGAAAGCAACCAAGCCCAACTAGAGAGCTTGACACCAAGGTCTGCTCTCCTTAGATTGCTACTAGTGGCCCTTCCAGAATTTCAGGCTAGGCTAAACAGTAAAGGTCTATTACCACCAGATAATACCTGCAAAGGCCAAAAGTGGTGGTCACCCCTCCAAATGACCAGACATCAATGAATGGACACAAAGATTATGAAAAAATCAGAGAAATACAACGCCATCAGAAGTTACATAAATCTGCAGAGAATATGGAGATCTAGGAAATGATTAACAAATAATTCAGAAAAATTATTTTAAGGAAGTTCAGAAAATGACAAGAAAATATGGATAGAAAATTAAATAAAATTTGGAAAATTATTCATGAGAAGCTTGACAAGGAAATAGAAATAATGATAAAACAAATAGAAATCCTAAAAATAAAGAATACAATAACTGAATTTAAAATTCATTGGAAGCTTCAATAGTAGAATTGATCAAGCAGAAGAAAGAATCAGTGAGCTTGAAAATAACCAATTTGAAATTATTCAATCTGAAGAGCAAAAAAAAAAAGAATGAAAAAAGTCTACGGGAATTATAGAATATCAGGTGAACAAATATTTACAATACTAGTTTCTGAAGTAGAAAAAAAAAAGAAAGAAAGAAGCCTAGAAAGCACATTTAAGGAAATAATGATAAAAGTTTTCAAAATCTTTTGAAACCAATAGGCCAGAGAAGAAAGCAAAAGAAAATTAAAAAACAAAACAAAACAAAAAAACCTTAAACGAAAATTGAAACACAACACACCAAAACTTGTGACATGCCACAAAAGCAGTCCCAAAAGGGAAATTTGCAGTAATAAATGCCTATATCAAACAAGAAGATTACAGATAACATTACATTTAAGAAGCTAAAAAAGGAAGAATAAACTAAGCCCAAAGTTAACAGAAGAAAGGAAGTAACAAAGATCAGAGCAGAAATTAAGAAACTAGAAAAAAATAGGAAAGTCAACAAAACTAAAGATGGGTTTTTTTTGAAGGAAGAGAAATGACAAATCCTTTGCTAGACGAACTAGGGAAAAAAGAATTTACAATTAAATATAACCTTGGAATTGATGGAAAAACGCTGATTTTCCAAATTTATAAAGGCCAGGCACACTCTTTTGAACCTTTGAACACATAATGAGGAAACAATTTTTGACCTTTACACCATATACAAAAATCAATTCAAAATGTATTAAACACTTAAATATAAAATCTGAAACTCTAAAACTACTAGAAGAAAATATAGGAATAAAGCTCCATGGCATTGCTCTGCGCAATGCATTTTTTGGTATCACCCCAAAAGCACAAGCAGCAAAAGCAAAAATAGACAAATGTTATGGCATCAAACTAAAAAGCTTCTAGAAAGCAAAGAAAACAATTAACAAAGTGAAGACAACCCACTGAATCATGGAAAATATTTACAACCATACATCTGATAAGGGGTTAATATTTAAAATATGTAAGGAACTTGTATTAGTTCATTTTCATGCTGCTGATAAAGACATACCCAAGACTGGCTAATAAAGAAAGAAAAAGATGTTTAATAGACTCACAGTTCCATGTGGCTGGGAATGCCTCACGATCATGGCAGATGGCAAAAGGCACGTCTTACATGGCAGCAGGCAAAAGAGAGAATGAGAGCCAAGTGAAAGTGGAAATCCCTTATAAAACCATTAGATCTCGTGAGACTTACTACCATGAGAAGAATATAGGGGAACAGCCCCTATGATTCAATTATCTTTTGTCAGGTCCCTCCCACAGCATGTGGGAATTATGGGAGCTACAATTCAAGATGAGATTTGGGTGGGGACACAGCCAAACCATAACAGAATTCAAACAACTCAATAGCAAGAAAAAAAAAAAAACCTGATTGAAAATGGACAAAGGACTTGAATAGACATACCTCAAAAGAAGACATACAAGCGGCCAATAAGTACACGAAAAAATGCTCAGCATCACTAATAATCAGGGAAATGCAAACTAAAACCACAGTAAGATGTCACTTTACACCTGTTAGAATGGCTTTTTAAAAAAGATAAAACATAAGTGTTTAAGAAGACACAAAGAAAAGGGTGATATTATATGTCGTTGGTGCAAATGTAAATTAATATAGCCATCATGAAAAACAGTATGGAAGTTCTTCAAAAAACTAAAAATAAAACTAAATTATGTTCCAGTAATCCTACTTCTAGGTATATAGCCAAAAAAAATGAAATCAATATGTTCAAGGCATATCTGCACTCCCATGTTCATTGCAGCAATATTTGCAATAGCTAATATATGGCATAAACCTAAGTGTCCAACGATTGAACGGACTTTTTAAAATGCAGTATATATACAGAATGGAATTCTATTTAGCATTAAATGGGGATGGGGGAAATTGTGCCATTTCTAACATCATGGATGAATGTGGAGGACAGTATGCTAAGTGAAATAAGTCAAGCAGAGAAAGACAAATATCACATGATCTCACTTATATGTGAAATGTAATGAAGTTCAACTCATAGAAGTAGAGTAGAATGAGAGTTACCAGGGGTTAGAGGACAAGAGAGGGAGGGAATGAGGAGCTGTTGATCAATAAGCACAAAGTTTAAGTAAACAGAAGAAATATGTTTTGAGACCTATTACACAGTAGGGTAATAGATCAATAATAATAATGTATTGTATATTTCAGAATAAGAGTAAATTTAAAATGCTTCACCATAAAAAAGACAGGTAAGGGAGGTAATATATATCTCAACTAGCTTGATGTAATCATTCCACATTGTATACATATATCAAAACTTCACATTGTGTCCCAGAAATGTATACAATTATGATTTTCCAATTGAAAATAACATAATAAAATAAAAAATTTAAAAATAATCTATGAGCTAGTTTTGTTGATACTATTATTACACATCTTCTGTAGACCTGAGATCAGAGTTGCTAACAAAAACCCTGGAAGAACTAGTCATATAAATGCCCATTTTAAAGCCTGTTTAAATCAACAGACACAATCTTTTTGAAAAGGAGTATTTCTTTTTTTTTTTTTTTAATTATACTTTAAGTTCTGGGATACATGTGCAGAACATGCAGGTTTTTTACATAGGTATGCACGTGCCATGGTGGTTTGTTGCACCCATCAACACATCATCTACATTAGGTATTTCTCCTAATGCTATCCCTCCCCTAGTCCCCGACCCTCCAACAGACCCCAGTGTGTGATGTTCCCCAACAGGGAGTATTCTTAACAGTGTATTAAATTGTAGTCTTTCTTAGGTTTAGTGTTGCGTACTCTCAGTTTATTTCCAGAGACATGAGGATGGTAAAGTTTCTCAAAATTATATATTAAAAACAGATGGGTCAGTGTAGCGAGAATGGGAAGAGCAGAGTGGAAAGAGGCTTTGGTTTTATTCCTGCATGTAAATGAGCTTCATTCTCTGCTCTCAACCTTGGTTCTGCAGCAACCTTGAATCTGTAGCTTCCTGGGACAGCTCATAGCCCTAATGAATCAATCTGCCTGACTAAATTTTTCTTCATTTAAGAAATAAATAAACTTTCTCATTTGAAACCTCTGATGGCCAAGTGAAATAATCTATCTCTTGCTTTGGAGTTCACAGACTCCTAAGTCATTATAGATGGCTAAGATGTCTGCTTGTAGTTCTTTGTTCAAATTTCAGATCATATTCAGTTCTTAATCTTTCATCATAAATTAGTATGTCAGGTCTTTTCATCACTCTTGTGTGTTGTGTTCTGAACTGGTTCCAGAATAATAAATCAGTCAGTAAATGTTTATAAAGTGCTTTACAAGATTAAAAGTGTGGATAAGAGTAGCAGGTTATGGAAACAGAAAAGTACACTTAAAAGTGAATCTGGTGTTCTAGGTGTGGCCCTTGCATGCATGGGGGCTTGTTTCTCAGAAATTTCTCAGTAATCTCAATGAGGTGAATTGATTCATTTCCCCATTGATGTCTCCCTTGTTTCTTAGGAGCAAAGCAAATCATTTTTCTTTGCAATACTTGTTAGAGTTGAAGGACAAGGAGGGCCCCATTTTTACAGCAAGAGAGCTTATATGTGGCTACTAAAACTTTCCGATGGTCAAAAAAATGGTAACAAAGAAATAATCAGCAAATAAGACTGTGGAGTTTCTATTAATGGAGATCCTCAGGAAAGTAAACAAACATGCAAAATAAAAAAGAGTGCTCTTGAATTAAGACTATGGATGGATGGCCGGGCGCGGTGGCTCAAGCCTGTAATCCCAGCACTTTGGGAGGCCGAGACGGGCGGATCACGAGGTCAGGAGATCGAGACCATCCTGGCTAACACGGTGAAACCCCGTCTCTACTAAAATACAAAACTAGCCGGGCGAGGTGGCGGGCGCCTGTAGTCCCAGCTACTCGGGAGGCTGAGGCAGGAGAATGGCGTAAACCCGGGAGGCGGAGCTTGCAGTGAGCTGAGATCTGGCCACTGCACTCCAGTCCGGGCAACAGAGCGAGACTCCGCCTCAAAAAAAAAAAAAAAAAAAAGACTATTGATGGCAAATAATCTTCAAAGTAAATGCCAATTTTGAACAATTGGTATTAGCTGTCTATAAAAAAAGTTTTAAAAATAACATGAAGGCCATGTAAAGGAACGTATCACAATCAATTAATAATATTTGCCCTGCGTTTGCAGGAAGCCATTTGCCAGTAAACAACTTGAAGGCAAGATATATAGATGATGCTCTTACACAGGACAGGACTTCTCCTGCTTTAAAAGATTTCAGATTTCTATGAAAACAAACTTACAGTATGCTCTACATTCCTTACAAGACATAGGACCTATCAGTGAACATCAGCTGCATACCTATTCTATAGAGAGATTTATGCTAAGCTCTTGGAGATGAGCAGAACAGAATATATTGAATTTGTATCATACCCTAAGTTTACAAAGATTTGCATCTATGTTCTCTTATTTTACATTCTTTCATTTTTCAACAAGTATTGTGTTTATTACATGCCAGGTAGTATACTCTGAGTTAGATGTAACTGGTAAATTAATAAATAAAATAAATATTGACTCTACCTCTCTGGGGTTTACATTCTCATGGAAGATAAGAAATAAGAGTTAGGTATGGACTCCCTTTTGAAGATGAGAAAATTCATGCTCAAATAACACATAAGTCGCCCATGAAGAAAAATGACACTTGCAGGGATCAATACTGCAGCCAGAAGCTCCCACTGTAATTTCTCTCTTCCACTTAGTTATCCTGAGCTCCTATTCCATTGTCTCATGTGGCCCCTGATCTCAAACTGACATCTTCTAGATTGCACTACTCTGGTATCTTTTGTACAATGTTAACTTTTGGGGGCTATACATGGTACTATGAGATCTCCCCAATGATGTCCTCCATTCCACAGGTCCTGCAGCTCCTTCAGAGAATGATACTCCTGGTATGAAATAGGAAAAGGGGGTTTATAAATAATCTGGAATCAAGCCAGACTTCCAACAGCTACATTATAGATGACTAAGATGCCTGCCTGTAGTTTTTTGTTCACAGCTCAGATCATATTTGGTTTTAATCTTTAATCATAAATTAGTACACCAGGCCTTATCATCACTCCTGTTTTGTGGTGTTGTGTTCTGAACTGGTTCAGATCTAAGATGGAGAAGAGGGGGAAAGGCATTGCAGGTGGAGAGAGTCACAGAGTAGAAAGAAAAAAAAATGATATAAGCTACATGTGAAGATAGAAAATCACAAAATGAGTGAGTTCAGGAAACAATGAGTAGACAGTTTTGGTTAACCCAAAGGAAAAATGAAAATATTATTTAGTGCATATGTGCCAGGTGCTTTAAGAAAAATGATTTCATTCATTAATCTTTATAACAACTGCATGAGCTAGGAAGGCAGACATCTTTTCTCTGTATATTCAGGGTAACTAATATTCATTGTGTCAAGTAACTTGTCCAAGGTCATAACCTAGTAAGTATCAGAGCCAGGATTTATGCCCATGGCCTTTCCATCTCCAAATCCAGAGCTCCCTCCACTCAAAACATTCACAATGGGGCGTGCAAGGTACTCAATGCACAATAGGGTGAGATTTATGGAAAGAGTAAAAGTAGACATCAAATTTGGACTGGAGAGAAGAAAGACAATCTTTGCCAATTTGACAATGTTGCTCTTACCTCCTCTTGCATGACATATAATGTGTTGAGAGGAAGGTGGGAGTCAACTCTTTATCAACAAAGCCAGGCCTTCTGTCTGCCACAAAAAGGATATTCTTGATTGTTTCTACTTTGAAAATATTTAAAACCTAAAGACAGATTCTTCATAAATCCTCTGCTTTCTCCTGCTCCCTTTTCTCTCCCTACCCCTTTGACTGTTGCTGAAGATACCACTGGTTGGCTTCTCAGTATCAACCCTCTCTTCTTCAACCTTCCTAAAGAATCTCAAATTAATTCATTCACCTCTACTCTCCCCTGTAAAACTATGTGCATCAGAGAAGACAGTATGCATTCCCAGCCTCAGCAGGTGACTTCTGCTTGATCTAAGCCAATCATGGTGTTTCCATTGCCCTTGGCAGTGTTGACATAGGTGTGAGTGGGTAATGCAACTGGGTCAATGAGACATGAGGATGAGTCTGCTGGGAAACTTCTGGGAGAGGGCTCTTCACTCTAAAGGAGATGGAAGGAAGAAATGGCCTCTACTTTCTCTGGATACTATTCTATCTCGTGATGCCTGGAACTGTGGCAGCTATTGTTGCACACACAAGGGTTCAAGGCTACGGACAGACCACCTTTGCCAATTTGACAATGCTACCTTTGCCTGCCATGTGATGTGTTGAAGGAATGATGATTCTTTGTGCATGGCAGAGGCTTTCTTTGGGGGTTTTGGCAATTAAGAGGTTCTTAAATGGGAGTATGGGCTATAAATGGGAGTATGGGCTATAGAGCAATGAGACAGAAGGAAACTATGATGAGAAGTATTGTCTTAGTAATTAAATGAGTGCTATATAATACATTTTGAGAGGAGGAAAAAAATAATATTTAAAAAAATTTTGGTTGTTGAATTATGTTTTTTTAATATGATGCCACTTTGAAACTAGACCACAATGATCACAGCTTCAATAGCATTAAGACAGGCCAAAAGGGAATGAATCACAACATAGGAGGAGAAAGTTGCTATTTGCACATTTGTTGATTTTGTGTAAACTCTTCAGTCCAGAACTGGGGTCAGTGAACTGGGGCCCTCGGGTCAAATCAAGCCTGCTGCTTGTTTTTTAAAATAAAGTTTTATTGAAAGATGGCCAAATCCATTTGTTTATCTATTGTCTGCTGCTACTTTTGTGCTTAAGTGACAGAGTAATTGAAGCTGAGACTATAAGGCTCGCAAAGCTGAAAATATTGTTTCTTAATCTGGCTCTTTACAGAAAGTTTGCTGGCTCCTGATCTAGAAGGAAGAGAATTGAACTGACAGAATATACAAACAATGGCCAGACTTTAAGACAAAATGAGTCCTAAGAGCCCATATGAACTCTGACCCATGATCTGCAGCAACCAGCTCAGGAAATCAACCCATTGTCTTCAGTACCCAGCCCAGGAGTCACACTAACAGGAAGTCAGTGAGTCACACTTACAGGAAGTCAGACAGTTATTAGGTTGGTGCAAAAGTAATCGCGGTTTTTGCCATTACTTTCAATAGCAAAAACCGTGATTACTTTTGCACCAACCTAATAATCTCCACCAACCAGTCCTGGAAGCCAAATAATAGCCCCTGTAACAATTGGCCCAAAACAATTAGGACTTGATTAATAACTGACAGCTTCTCTAATTTTTGTTCCTGCTTCCACCTTAGGACCAACCAAAGAAGTCAAATACATACCCCTAACCAATCTCATAGGATGCTCACTTCTTGTTAGCCACCTCCAGCATTTCCAGGCCAACAGTCTATAGCCAGGGCATACCAGAAGTCTTCCCTTTTTTCCTCTATTAAACTTTCTCATTACTCTGTCTGTCTTTAACAAGTGATAATAGTTGTTGACTCCCTTGCTATTGCAAGCTCTGAGTAAATAGCCTTTGCTTAATCTCATTCGGTGGGTCTTCATTTATTTCCACAGAACTTTGAGTCAAAGGATCTGCATCCTAATCCTGGGTCTGCCACACATTCCATATGTGACATGAATAACTCACCTTACCTGTTAAAACAAAAAATTAAAGAGGTAGTATCCCTGCCCATAAGTTGCTCATTGGCCATATATACTTTCAGAGTGCGATTACTGCCATACCTGAAGTATATGCAAAGGACAGAGGCAGCTCTAAGGAATGACAGATTGTATCTGGGTCATATATCTAGTAAATGCCTTGCATTGATTAACTAACCAATTATTATCTTTGACCACTATTAATATACTCATTAAGAAGATATCTTTCCCCTAAATTCACAAATCTCTTTTCTAAGGAAAATCTTAAGCCACTTATTTTAAAATATGGACTAGTCATTTGCTTGAAATCTAATTTCACAAATGGCTCATTTGTTAAAGTAATATTTTAATGGGTCCTGATTCAAACAGAGTCCTTGACTCAAACTGTCTTTTCTACGGTTTCCTCTAGTGGAATAATTTGAGTTTGCCTAAAGCACTGTCTAGTTTGGTTCTTAGATACTTGCAGATTTCAACAAATGATACAGTTTAAATGTTTTGAATTCCTTTGATCTTTCATAGAACACTTACTTGACTTATGATGTGCAAAACAAAGCTAATTGTACAGAACTTTCACTTGAGGTCCCATTAAGTGCCATTTAATTGTACTGTCTCAGTTTTATTGCTCATAAGCATTCTATAAATGTCCTTATACAAGCCCTAAAAATGTTCATTGTTAAAATACCCTCTTAAAACTACAGGTTTCCATTTGTTAACAATGCAGTAGACGAATATTTGTTTAGATTTTTCAGCTTTAATTCAAATATTCTGTGATGTATTAGTAAAGCTCATTTTGTAAAGTTCATAATATTCCAAGTTTTCTTTCTATATGTAAATTGAAAAAGACATATACAGTGTTGGGCATCCTGGCTTCTAGTCTGTAATCTTCCCCTGACTGTGTAAGTTCCAGAAAGTAACCTCACATCTTTGGATCTCTATTTCTTCTCTTGTGGCCTATCATTAAGATTTCAAGACTAAAAATCTATGATCAGACCTGCACTCGTATATTCATCGCAGCACCATTCACAATAGCAAAGATATGGAATCAACCTAAATTTCCATCAATGAGGATTAAAGAAAATATGGGGGTGTGTGTGTGTGTGTATGTATACAGTATATATGTGTATATATATGCAAGTTCAGTATGTGCATATGTGTGTGTATATGTACAGTGTATATATGTGTGTACATGTGTGCAAATGTGTACTGTGTTCTATATGTACAGTGTGTACATATGTGTGCGTATATGTATGGTACATACATATATGTGTGCACATATGTATGTGTGTATATATGTGTACATAAACATATATACATGTACACTGCACATATCCTTTTCAGCTTGCATATAGAAAAAACAGAATATTATGAATTTTGCAATGTGGGCTTTACTAATATGTCATATATTTGAATTAAAGCTGAAAAATCTAAACAAATACTCATCTTTTTTAGGATATACATAAGGATATTTATAGCATGTTCATATATACATACATATACACACACACACCATGGAATACTACTCAGCCATTAAAAAGAATACATCCATGTATTTTGCAGCAACATGGATGGAACTGGAGGCTATTATCCTAACTGAAATGACTCAGAAACAGAAAGTCAAATACTGAACATTCTCACGTATAAGTGGAAGCTAAGTAAAAATGGGTGCATATGGATATACAGAGTGAAATAATAGACACTGGAGACTACAAAATGTGAGAGGGTGGGAAGAAGGTGAAGGTTGAAAAATTACCTATTGGGTCCAATGTTCACTCTTTGGGTGATGGGTCCACTAAAAGCCCAGACTTCACCACTGCAAAATACATGCATGTGTGAAATCTGCACTTGTACCTCCTACATTTCTTTTACAATCTATGACCAGGGAGCTCCTGATAAACACAAGTGGAATACGGTATTTTCCAGGTGCCCAGCTGAATGGCTTCCATTCTAGAGGCAGCCTAATGTCCTGGAATTTCAACAAAGTATACCTCAAGCAAGAAGCATTGGATTCAAAGTGGAATCTAAAAAGACTTCCATCCAGGTGGTGTTCCCAGAAAGAACAATGCTTTATTAGCATCATCAACAAAAATACCATAATCAAAAAGGTAAATAAGGGGATAAGATTGACAGCTATTCATTGAGCAAGGGTTGAGCTTAGTGTTGAAAACTGGGGTAAAACACATCCCCTCCAGATGCCCACAGAAAGTAGGGAGAGAAATGGTTTGCAAATGAATAGAGACCATTCACTTGGCCATCTTGTCATGTTATTGTATGACGCCTTTGGAAAAGAAAGGGGTGTGTTGTTGTTATTATCAGAGGCAGCATATTAGTTACCAGTAAGATGCGTACAAGCAGGCTTCCTGGGTCCAAATACCCAATCTGCCACTTACTAACTGTGCTTTTGAGAGTTAACCTAAATGCCCTGTACCTTGGGCTTTTCTTATTTATAAAACTACCATTATCTACAACTATTAACTACCATTAGAGATAATAGTAGTACTTACCTTATGTGGCTTTCTGAGGATTAGTCAATATATGCACTTCATATAGTGCCTAGCCAATTATAAGCACTCTTTAAGCAGTAGTAATTATTAGCTATTTATTGAGCATTTTCTAAACAATGTATATGTATGACGTCATTTAACCCTCACTAAAATAGGTCCTATTATTCCCATTTTAGTGATAAAAGAAGTGTGGTTTAAACAGCTTAGGTGAGACCAACATTCACACTTGTTAATCTGCTTCTAGTGTTAGCAATAAAATGTGTACAGTACAATATTTAAGGATGGTTAAGATGATGCATTCCTTGGCTTTAACCATAGCAGCTTGCTATTTCACATTCTAATTGATGGTAATATATATAATAAGGTATAGTTATTGGAGAACTCTAGTTTCAACATATAAACGACAAAAATATTTTCATTTCCCATAATAAAAGTAACAAACCCCTATAAAATTTTGCTAACAATATACAACAATCTAAATTAACAATGATGAAACAAACAAGCTGCCATTTATATCTAACAAGCATGATAGCAGCATGTGACAAGCACAACCATCTACCTTTGATATATAGCAACTGAGAGTTCATCCAGTGGGAGTGCCGCCACCTCGATGCGGCCATGCACAGACACTTCATGAGGCTGCCTGACTTCTGGCTGAGTGCCAATTTCATTTTCCCTGAAATGCCAGTCCTGGCAAATTTCAACTTTTAAAGGCTAAAATTTAATATTCTTTAATGATTCATTTGAAAGTAGAAGTATGTGAGAGGAAGGGAGGGAGAAAAAGAAAGCCTATGGAATCTGACATCATCCATCAATAAGAAGTAAAGATAAGGATGTTCTCTGAAAGCTTTTTAAACCTTTCCTTCCAAAGTCTAGGGTGCAACCCTGACTAAGTTTATCTAATCTTCTCATCAGTGCTCAAAAACTCAATAAGGTCATATACTCCAAAAGGGGAAATCCCATCTGGCTCTCTTAAGATTCCTGCCACCTCCACTTCACCAACCAATTAACAGCTCATAATTAGGTCCAGAGTAGAAATTTCTTTTGCCACTGGCCCTTGTGAAATGAAATTATCAGTTAAGAAAGAAAAAAATCATGTCACACTTCCCCACTTTCAGTCAGATAAAATGTGTAGCAGATATCTGGACAGTTAACATGAGTTTCCAACACTACAAAATCTTACTTTTGAGCCAGCTTGTGACACAGGAAACAAAGACATCAGTTCATTCCAATGTTCACATGGCGTTTTATTATACCTTTAAGAACATCACTTCAATTCATTTTTATTTATATCCTCACCCTAAGTTTGCTGGCCTGATTCCCCTCTCAGGACCTCTGATTTTCATAAATCTGTCTTTTGTTGTTGTTGTTAACACAAATTCCCTCCCCATGTAATAGGTATATTCTTCTTGTTTATGTTTATACCAAATAGCAATTTCTAGCCCACTTTTTGGTGACTTTGAAATATCACACCCACCACCTTTTCTCATTACTTTATTTTATATATTATGCCCTAGCAAATTGGGTGAAGATTCTAAGACCAAAATTTCTATCTTCCTCTAAATTTATTCTTTCCTGTAAGTCCCAAGACACATTCTGCGTCTCTATTCTTCTCTCTAAGTCATACTTATTATCATCCAAATCAATTATTTCCATGAATGCTTCTTCCTTCCCATCTGTACTAGTTTCCTAGGGCTGTCGTAACAAAGTTCCACAAACTTGGTGGCTTAAAATTACAAAACTGTATTCTCTCACTGTTCTGAAAGCCAGAAGTACAAAATCAAGATATCAGCAAGCTTGTTTCCTTCTTCAGGCTCTGAGGGACAATCTGTTCCACGCCTCTCTTCTGGCTTCTGGTGTTTGCTTCTGGTGTTTGAAAGCAATGGCAAAAAATGCAGTTACTTTTGTACCAAACTAATAGATGCATCACCCCAATTTTTGCCTCCATCTTCATATAGTGCTCTCCCTGTGTGTCTCTGTTTTTACATGGCCTTCTTATAAAGACACCAGTTATTGGACTTACAGCTTCATTAACTCAGTATAATCTCTTCTTAACTAATTACATCTGTGAAGACCCTATTTCCAAATAAAGTCACATTCACAGGTTCCAGGGTTAGGACTACAACATATTATCTTGGGGAACACAATTCCTCCTACAATACCATCCATATTTATTTCATATCCATGCATGTTTGGTCAGCTAGACTTCAGGGGGAAAGTGTATTCTTCATCTTCAGTGATGTAGCCAGCCCAAGAAGCCATCACCATCTCCTCCTTTGCTCAGGATGTCAAATCCTATTGTTCAACCCCATCGATGCAGCCAGCCTTTCTCCTCCCAGACCTGTATCTCCATTCCAAGATCAAAGTATCTGTCAGAAAAATAAAAATAAAAACACGTGTGTGCTCTCAACTTCTCTAGCCTTCTGGATCCCTTTCCCTGATGGTGCTGCTTTTCCACACACAATTAGGAGGAACTGCTGACAAAGTGCAACAGGCTCTTAGCTGCACCCAAATATATCTATCATGAAGGCAGCCATGTTTCATTTGGCCAGCTTGGGTGGCAAGAATGAAGACTCTTCGTGGATGATCTATCTAATGCTGTCCGTGGGGTATTGAAGTCCCCCACTATTACCGTGTGGCTAAGTCTTTTTTTTAAGATCTGGTAGTAATTGCTTTATAAATCCAGGTGCTCCAATATTGGTGCATATATATTCAGGATGGTTAAACATTGTTGAATTGAACCCTTTATCATTATGAAATTTCCTTCTTTTTTTTTCTTCTTTAGTGTTATTGGTTTAAAGTCTGTTTTGTCTGATACAAGAACAGCAACCTCTGCTCTTTTTTGATTTTTACTTGCATAATACACCTTTCTCTATCCCTTGACTTTGAGCCTATGGCTGTCATTACATGTGAGCTGGGTCTCTTAAAGATAGCAGATGGTTGAGTCATGGTTTTCATCCAATTTTTCACTCTATGTCTTTTAAGTAGAGTATTTAGGCTACTTACATTCAAAGTTAATATTGATATGTGAAGTTTTGTTCCTGCCATGGTGTTGTTAGCTAGTTGTTGTGTAGTCTTGATTGCGTAGTTGCTTTATGAGGTCTGTGGGTAATGCACTTACCTGTATTTTTGTGGTGGCAAGTATCATTTTTTTGTTTTTATGTTTAGAACTCCCTTAAACATCTCTTGTAAAGCCAGTCTGGTGGTGACAAATTCCCTTAGAGATTGCTTGCCTGGGAAAGACTATAATTTCTCTTTTGTTTATGAAGTTTGGTTTGGCAGAATATGAAATTATTGGTTGGAATTCCTTTTCTTTTAAAATGCTAAAAACAGGCCCCTAATCTCTTCTGGCTTATAAGGTGTCTGCTAAGAAGTCCTGATGGAATTTCTTTTATAGGTAATATGGCCTTTTCCTGTAGCTGTCCTAAAGATTTTCTTTGGTGTTGACTTTGGAAAGTCTGATAAGTACAAGCCTTTGCAATGATCACCTTGTATAGTATCTTTCAGGAGTTCTCTGGATTTCCTGTATCTGCATGTCAACCCATCTAGTGAGATTGGAAACATTTTTCTGGATTATACCCTCAAATATGTTTTCCAAGATGCATACTTTCTCTTCTCTCTAAAGAGAGCCAATGAATCATAGGTTTGGTCACTTCGCATAATTCCATATTTCTCAGAGGCTTTGTTTATTTTTCTGAATTCTTTTTTCTTTATTTTTGCCTGACTAGGTTGATTCAAAAGACCAGTCTTCAGGATCTGAAATTCGTTCTTCCGCTTTGTCTAGTCTGTTATCAAGGCTTCCAATTACATTTTGAAATTTCTGTACTGAATTTTGCAAAGGAATGAAGACTCTTATCAGACAGAACTCTGTATAAATAAATTCTGGCTCTGCATTACCTTGTATGACCTTAAAGAAGATACCTGATCTCTTTTTGCCTCAAATTTTATATCTGTAAAATGCATATACTGACAGTACTAATCATGAAATTATGAAAGTTTAAACTCATTATATAAAATATATAACTTGATGTCTTTTGTAGGCTGGATTGTGCCTCTCCATCAAATTCATATGTTGATGTCTTAGCCCCAATACCTCAGAATGTGACTGTATTTGCAGACAACCTTTAAAGAAGTGGCTAAGTTAACACATTGCTGTCAGACTGTGCTCTAATCCAATCTGATTGGCGTCCTTATGAAAAGAAACTCAGACACACAGAAAGAAACCAGGGATGTGCTTACACAGAGGGCAGACTATGTGAGGACACAGTGAGACTCAAGTAGCCATCTGTAAGCCAAGGAGAGGAGCCTCAGGAAAAATCAAACCTGACAACACCTTTGCTTGGTTTTGTCATCTCTAGAGCTTTGAGCAAATGAATTTCGGTTATTTAAACCACCTCCTCTGTGGTCTTTTGTTATGGCAGCACTAGCAAACTAATACAGGTTCCAACACCTAATGAATGTTTGATTACTGTTAGCAATTGTTGTTATCATGGCAATGATGACTAAAGCTTCCTCTAAACCTGTGACGTTCAGGAAGGCAGCAAATGCTCACATGTGGGTATTGAGTACTCAAAACATGGTTAGGCCAAACTGTGATGTACTTTAAGTGTAAAATGAACATAGGATTTCAAAGATTTGCTACAAAAATATAAATATTTCCACTAATAACTTTTTTAGTATTGATTCCTGTTGATGATATTTTAGATATATTGAGTTAAATCAAATATATGATTAAAGTGAACTCCACATGTTTCTCTTCCTTTTTTAATGGGGCTAATAGTAAATTTAAAATTGCCTGTGTGGCTGGAATCATATGCTCTAAAGACTTCAATGGGAAGTGACCACCACAGCTCCAAGCTTGCCTTTTAAGGCCAACAGCAATGTTCTTTCCACTGCCAAGTCCTGGAAAATCTCCTTCTAGTACCAAAGTGTAGTGAAAGAAGCAGAAGGTTTAGAGTCCAACACAGCAGAAGGTTTGAAAGCCTACTTCACCCCTTACTTGACCTGTGACCTGGAACTTCTCTGAGCCTGCTGGCTTCTCCCCTGCAAAATGGGAATAATCAAGACTAGCTCAAAGGCAATACACATACAAAGTGCTTACCACTGTCCTTAGCACACAGAAAGTACGTGCTATAGACTGAATATTTGTGTCCCCAAAATCATACATTGAATTTTTCACCCCAATCTGATGGTATTTGGAGGTGGGGCATTTGGGAGGTGATTAAGTCATGAGGCAAGGCCTTTGTGGATGAGCTCAGTGCCCTTACAAAAAGCCCTGGAGAGCTCCCTTGTCCTTTCTGTCACATGAGGTTATACAAAATGGTACCATCTGTGAACCAGGAGGTGGGCTTTCTTCAGACTCCAAATCTGCTGGTGCTTTAGCTTGGACTTCCCAGCCCGCACAGCTGTGAGAAATAAATTTCTGTTGTTTATAAGCCATGCAGACCATGGCATTTTTGTTATAGCAGCCTGAATGGACTAAGACAGTGAACAATAAAGGTTGACTTTTACTCTTAACTTTGTGAGACATGAAGGGTCTCTTCATCCTCCAGGGAGATGTGACAGGTGAAGGTTTCCAATGGTGAGATTGAGTGGAAAGCCCATGCTGAGGCTACCCTATTATCAGAGAAGAGCATCCAAAAATTTAAAGAGTCACATTTTCCTCTGCTGCAAACAGAAATCTCAAGCTTATCTGAAATGTCCTCTGCTTCCTTCAGCTCATCTTGGCCTTTCTCACCTCCATCCCTAGGCTCAGATGGTTCTGGATTTCTGAGCTATACTTCCTTCTCCTTCTATCAAAATCCAAGCATCTTTCAAGTCATGGGTAAAATTTTACCTCCTTCATGAATACTTTCATTAGGAATTATCTGCCATATCCCAGAGAGTTGAATATAGAGTCTGAATCCCCTTCAGTTTGCTTTCTCTATGTTATTGGGCACAGAGCCTGACAGATAAAATCTCTGTGGAATAAAGCAAAGTGAACAAAAAGTTGCAGCCTGGACTAGAGAAGAGGGAATGCCAAGACATTATCTACTCAGGGAATAGCTTTATATTTGAAATTTTCACAAAATGCAAAATAGAAAATCCCTATGACTTAAATTTCAAATCCAATTGTGCTCATGAGGATTGAATTCTACAAACTCTTTGAAAAAGCATCCATCACTCAGGCACCATGAGTAAACATCCTCCACCTCCAAGATCCCAGATCCTCAGACCTTCCTAAATAAGAAAGACATGAATTGGTTCTAGCGAGGAATCAGTGTGGGCCACACCCACAGTAGTCTCTGAGGAACTGGAGATCCAAAGCTAAAATGACTTCAAATAGAAATTTGAATAAAAAAGAAAAAACCTCTAAGTATTGACAGAAACAAGTTGCAAAAGACTAAAACTCAGCATGTACTGCCCACAAACACACACTGAGACAACCCAACCATTACACAGGTAGACAAAGTACATCACGGATGAGAGCTCAATCACATAACCACATGGCCTGTATTCAAACCTTAGGTCCATTGTTTACCAACTGTGCAACTTTGGGCAGGACACTTAACCTTTCTGGGCCTCAGTTTTCCTTATCCAAAATAGAGTCATATAAGTTAACATTAATTAAACTATTACTATATGCTAGATACTGCCAAATTCTACACAGCATACAACAGGATTAAATGGGTTAATATACATAAATCTCTTGATTCAGGATCAGGCTGCTATGGTCTGAATGTTTTTGTCCACTCAAATTTCATATGTTAAAATTTTAAACCCCAAGGTTATGGTATTAAGTGGTGGGGCCTTTGTAAGCTGATTAGATCATGAGAACAGAGCCCTCATTAGTGGAGTTGGTGTCCATGTCCTTATGAAAAAAAGAGACCTGAGAGAGACCCCTCACTCCTTCCACCATGTGGAGACACAGCAAGAAAGGACTATGAACCAGGGAGCAAGCCTTTACCAGACATCAAGTCTGCCAGCACCTTCACCTTGGACTTCCCAGACTCCTGAACGGTGACAGATTTCTCTTCTTTACAAAGCTACCCAACTTGTAGTATTTTGTTATAACAGCTCAAATTCACAAAGAAGATTGGAACCAAGAATTGGGGGCACTGCTATAACAAAGATCTAAAAATATGGAAGCAGATTTGGAATGGAATCATGGGTAGAAGTTAGAGAAGTTTTGAGGTATAGTCTAAAAAACAGCCTACATTGCCAGGTGGACTGTTAAGGGTGAACCTTGTGAGGGTCAGGATGGAAAGAAGAAAGCTGTTTAAACAGCCTCAACCTTCTAAGGAAATATTTAAGTGGTCATGAACAGAATGTTTGTAGAAATATGGATGGTAAAGGCCAGCCTGGTGAGGTTTCAGATAGAAATAAGGAACATGTTATTGGAAACCTGAGGAAAGGTTATCCTTGCTACAAAGTGGCACAGAACTTGGCTGAATTGCTGTGTCTTAGTGTTTTGTGAAAGGCAGAATTTGCACACAAAGAATAGGATATTTGACTGAGGAAATATCTAAGCAAAGTGTTAAAGGTATGGCTTGGCTCCTCTTAAATGTTTATAGTCAAATATAAGAAGAGAAAAATGATTTAAAGACAGAATTTTTAATCAAAAGGGAAACAGAATTTAAAGGTTAGGATATTTCACAGCCTACCCATATTAAAAGTATGAGAAAGTATATTCCGGAATAGGGTGTGGCCAAGCAACCTTTTGATAAGAAGATTAGTATGGATTATCCAGGACCTATTGGCCAAGACAAGGGAAAAATAACCCCAAGAGCATTTCAAAGATCATCAAGGCTGCCTTTACCTTCTCAGGCCCAGAGTTCAGAGCCTGCAGGACAGAACAATTTTAAAGGAAGAGCCTCAGACACCTGTGGGCCCTCAGCACTGGCTGCCTGGCACTATCTTAGGCTCTACTCCCTACTTTCCAATGGCAATTCCTGGGTGGCAATTCTCAGCCACCCAGGTGTGGCTCCAGTGAGGCCAGGTGTGTGACGACTGCCATAGTTACTACTTGAGACCATCATTACAGCAGTTATTACTGTTACTGCTTGAGACTATCATTACAACTGAATGAAGGGAAAAACATAGAAATGATAACAAAAAACAAAAGTAAGTATTTTAAGGAAAGGTTAGCATGGGGAAGAAGAAGAGAGAAGAAGAGAAGAGGAAAAGGGCTCCCTGCTTCTAGAGAGCAAAAGCAGCCACCCGAGCTTCCACAGCCCTTCTTATTTATTGGGTAGAATGAGGAGGGAGGAGGAGGTAACGACGGGTGAGCTGCTTAATTGATCACAGGTTCATATTGTTACTAACAGGCTTAAATTATGCCTAATTACAAGAAACACTTGCACCTGGGTCATGACTGCCCTCAGCAGTCCTTCCGGGTGGCATATGCAGTTTGTCAATTTGCCAAAATGCTGCATTTATGAGAAACAGTTTGCTGCTTACTCATATAGCCTCCAGTGGTATACTGAGTTGATCATGACCCTCACTCTTTCAGTCTCCAACAAGGTGTGGTACAGGACACTGTGGCTGCCCCTCTGGAAGACACAAATGATAAGTTTTGGCAGCATCCACAGGGTACCATATCTGCCGGTAACAAAGTGCACGAACCATGGGTGTATGGCTGCCTCCACCCAGATTTAGGAAGATGGAGCTGCCCAGATCCTCAGACTCATGACTCAGGCTGAGAGTTGCCATGGGGTGCAACCACCACAGAGAGCCCCCACTATAGCAATGCTCAACAGAGCCATGGGATCAGGGTCACCATCCCAGTAACACTAGAGGACAGAGCCTGGAGTCAAAGAAAATCATTCTCAAGCCTTGAGATTTTAGACTAGCCCAGGACCTATCGCTCGTTTTTTCTTTTCTATTTCTCTCTTTTGGAATGTTAATGTCGTACTGTGCCTGTTCCACCATTGCAGTTTGGAAGCATATCACTTGTTTGGCTTCATAGTCTCACAGCTAGAAGGGAATTTGCCTCAGAATGAATCATATCTTGAGTCTCACCCACATCTGATATCTAAATATCATATTTAGATGAGACATTGGACTTAGACTTTAAAGTCATTGCTGGCACAAATTAAGATTTTTGAAGCTATTGGAATGGAATAGATGTATTTTGCATGTAGGAAAGACATGAATTTTGGGGGAAGCCAAAATAGAATGCTATGGACTGAATGTTGATGTCTCCCCAGAATTCATAAGTTGAAATCCTAGCCTCCCAAGTAATGGTATTTGAAGATGGAGCCTTTGGGAGGTGATTAGGTGATAGGTTTAAAGCCCTTATGAGTGGGATTAGTGCCCTTATGAAAGAGGCCCCAGAGAGACCTCTCACTCCTTCTATCATGTGAGGGCATGGTGAGAAGGTGTCATCTGTCAACCAGAGAATAGGCCCTCACCAGACACTGAATCTACCAGCACCTTGATCTTGGATTTCTCAGCCTCCAGAACTGTGAGAAATAAATTTCTATTGTTTAAAAGCCACCCAGTCTATAATATTTTGTTATAGCAAGCAGAATTAAGACACTGGCACAGGGTACATACGTATAACAGTAAGTGGTAGTAATTGTGGTGGTGGTTGGCTTTGTTTTGAATAAAGAAACTATCTCTATCGGTTATGGTCAGGTGAATGAACAGGTTCTTTATTTATGAAAAAGCTCAAGCACTAGCTGTATGGCTTTGGCTACACTTATGAAGCATCTCGGCCTTTGTTTCTCTGATCTCCCAAACATGCAACATGCATAGCAATCAGTTTTACAAGGTTGTTGGGAGACCCAAGTGGGATATTGGAGGTGAAAAGCTGTGAAACTTAACGTTTGTGGACATTATTCTTGCTTCTGCCTCCACCACTGGGTAATTTTCTGCCCCATTCCCGCAGTAAATGGCATGACTTAATGTTTAAAAGAAAAAAGAAAAAAAACTCCCAGCTTTCCTATGGGCAAATACATGGTAGTGAGTCATTACTCCTTGTCATGTCATCCCAGAGTCTGAGCCATGTAGTCTTCAAATTCAGGCAACAGCAATAAGCCACATCCTAGAAAGGTCAGCAGGGAAGTAAATGGACCAAATGCATAGAGCCAACCCATCTGCACCTCCAGTCACTCTCACACCATTCTGGCTGCTAGAAGGGCATCCAGTTAGAAGGTAGTTGCAATGCCAATGAGCAATATGGTGGTTTTCACCAAATAATGGTGGTGCAGGGGTGGGGTGAGTGGAAAGAGGACTATGGATCTTAGAGATACACAAGAAATGAACACTTCCAGCCCTGCTTATCTGTCACCTCCCACGGAAGTCTTTCTTGGCCACTCTGTCTAAAATGCCAACTGCTCCCCATTGCTTTCCAGCTCTTTATAAAATGGAATAATAACTTTATTACTCCTTGAAAGAATAAGATGTTGATAAGGATTAAACATGTAATACAGGCAAAGGTTTAAAACAGTGTGTGGGCCGGGCGCGGTGGCTCAAGCCTGTAATCCCAGCACTTTGGGAGGCCGAGACGGGCGGATCACGAGGTCAGGAGATCGAGACCATCCTGGCTAACACGGTGAAACCCCATCTCTACTAAAAAAATACAAAAAATTAGCCAGGCGAGATGGCGGGCGCCTGTAGTCCCAGCTACTTGGGAGGCTGAGGCGAGAGAATGGCGTAAACCTGGGAGGAGGAGCTTGCAGTGAGCTGAGATCCGGCCACTGCACTCCAGCCTGGGCGACAGAGCGAGACTCCGTCTCAACAAAAAAAAAAAAAAAAAAAAACAGTGTGTGGTTTATAGTATTTAATAAATGTTAGCTTTTATCATTATTATTACCGTTACTATTTTTATCTAATTACCATTTCATTCTAGCATGTATGATATTCTAGAAGTATTATCTTGGTTATCTATTTATTTACATAATTGCTATCTGACTTGCCCACTAGATCTTAACCTCTATAAGGAGGTGTCTATGTTACATCCCTACTAAATACTTAACAAATAGCAGTTGGTTGGATGAACGATTTAATGAGTGAATGAATAGACAACTATCACACTCAGCAGACTCATTTTGTCCCATATCCCAAGAACCTATTTGTAGGAGACACTTTCTTATCTGAATTTTAGGCATGAAGAAATAGTGACACTGAAAACATTGAGTGACTTCTTCACACAGGATGAGGATGAGCAGGAGATGAACCTTTATCAAATTCTGGCTCTACATCAAGCACGGTGAGAGACCCATTGATTTATCCAGGCTTCTGGTCATTCCACAAAAACATATTAAGTTTCCTCTCTGGGCCATGCATTGGGTCCCTGGCCCCATCCAAAAAGAGGAGCTTTAATCCTGGATTACATCCCACTTTTGTAATCTCAATAGGAAAGCAGGTCTCAGGGCAGACCTCATGGTGAGGAGGAAGCGGGGGCACCCCCTCCCCAGAAGCACAGGCCCTGAAGCGTCGTTGGGTCCTTTCTCCCTTTGACATCTAATTTCCTGATAGATGACTGGCATAGCCAGAATTCAATTGTCCCAGGACCAGCACATGTGGGTCCAGTTTTGTCAGCCTGCAAGGACATTGTGCAGCTTTGTTTGTTCCAGTGTGGGGGTGGGGAGGTGTTGATAAGCATCATCACAATCAGGATCTGCCATCCATGACTTACCATTCATTTCCTAATCAGTCATCACATTTTGTTCAAGCTTAATGCTGACCTATTGAATTTAACGCCACATTCCGCAGCAAAAAGCCACTGCTGTATTTACTGGGGGAAATCAGCCAGCTCTTGCCCTTGTTACTGTAGCACGCACAGGAAACTTAGATTTTCAGGCTATTCCCCCCCTCCCCTTGTTATCTAGGAGTTCTCATTTTGTTCAAAGATTGTTCCCTCTGTCTTCCCTCTTTCCCTCCATGGTGCCAAGACAACCTGAATTACATTAAAGCCCAGGTGGTTCGATATTCAGGCTACCCTCCTGCTCTCTTCCTTCCCCCACTCCCATCAACACACACGCACACACACATCTGTGTGCACACACGCGTGCACACACACAAATGGGATGTGAGCCAACAGAACACTGTGTGACCTTGGGCCGGTCACATCTTTCTAAGCTTCTATTTCATCAGCTGTAAAATGAGGAGGGCAGACTCAGTTATCCCTTTCTTTTCTAGTATTGCATGATTCTAATTTTCCCATGATTCTCAAATGATGGAATTAGAATTATAAAATGTCTGAAACGGAAGATATGCTGAAAACTAATCCACTATTATATCCCCATATTTCAATTATTTCTTATTTTTTGAGACAGCATCTCACTCTATCTCCCAGGCTGGAGTGCAGTGTCACAATCTTGGCTCACTGAAGCCTAAACCTCCTGGGCTCAAACAATCCTCTCACCTCAGTCTCCCAAGTGCCTGGGACTACATGTGCTCACCACTACACCAGGCTAATTTTGTTTATTGTTTTGTACAGAGAAGGTCTCACTTTGTTGCCCAGGCTGGTCTTGAACTCTTGGGCTCAAGTGATCCACCCACCTTGGCCTCCAAAGGGCCGGGCCTACAGGTGTGAACTGCTGCACCCAGCCCCCCCATCTTTCAATTATTTTAGTGACACTTTTATCCTTTTTGCCAAATCTCCACACTACTATCATTCACTCAACTGTTTTTTTCTTTAAATTGACCTTTTTACTTAAATACATATATTTAAAAGACATCCCTTATCATTACCACAAATAGAAAACTGTAATCATTTGCTATAAATGTAATCATAATTAAAGGAAAATAAGGCAATCTAAGAAAATTTTGGCTGGGCCCCACTGCCTGTCCAAAGACCCCAGCCTGCTGCTTGTCCCTCTCTGTGGAAATGGCAGCACGGTATATGTTTAAAGGCACTAAGGTCATGCTGGCATCAAGGAGACTCTTTTGGCCCTAATCAGAATTAAAAAGAGCCACATTCTCTCCCAAGGGATGTCCATTTTATTTAATACAGAGGCTAGGTGCCACCCAAGATTGCCCTCAAGAACTTCACTTTGGGTAAAATGTTCTCACCACTGGTATTTAGGTTAATGTTGTCATTAGTTCATCGAATCCTCCAAATTGCCAATATCTGCATCTTCTTCACCATTACCTTCACCTGCGACCATTGCCAGGCAGCTCCTATGAGAAAACAGATAGGCTCAGAAATACACACACACACAAGCACATGCTCCAAAACAATTTTTTAAACAGCACAATGCTTCCCTGGCACTCCCCCAAGTCCACAGCTCTAGGAATCACTGACCTCAGGCAGGTCTATGTCACTACGTTTTCTAAAGAAATCACTGCCCATGTACAACAAAGAGCAGCTTCCATTGAGCATTTGGGGAGCTCTTGAAGCAACTTCCTTTTTTCCTTTTCTCTCTTCATAGACGCAACATGGAGTAGGGAGCAGGTGGTACACTCTTGTGAGAAAACAGGTACAGAGACAGGGGGGCGGACAGGGAGAGAGGGAGAGAGAGAGAGAGAGAGAGAGAGAGAGACTGCCTTCTGTTTATTTTGTGTGGTATAGGAAGAAAATATTTAAACGTCTCTACTTTAGATACAGTCTGGCTTCCAATTCCAATTCTATCATTTTCCAGCAACACAAATTTGGGCAAGTTGCTCAGCCCCCCTGAGCTTTAATCTCCTCCTTAGCAAAATGGCTCTAGTGACACACCCTTCCTTGCGTTCTGAGGGTGTAAGGCAGGTATAGTACCTGGCACCGAGATAAACATTCATCCAACACTCAGTCCCTTCTTTTACCTTTTTTTTTTTCACTTTGGCACCATTCATGAAGGTCCAAAATTAATCCCCTTTTTATTTGTGTGTTTGTTTGTTTTGCCTTCTAAATCCTGAGTCTCATCTGCAAAATGGAAAAAAGATTGTGAATTTCCATAATGTAAGTTTTGTTTTCTGTGACTCGATTATGGCGAGTGATGTATGAAGGCTGAGTGGAGTGACAAGGAGAGGCACAGAGAAGAGGGAAGATAAACTTTACACCAGCAAACCCAACAATCAACCCCTTTTGAATAATCATTAGCAGCCTGCTGGAAGCTCCAAGTCTCCCAAAGATTTTGGATATAAGAGCGTAACAACATGAATCTAGAAAATGTGGTGCATTTCGTGCATAGATTTGAATTAGAGAATTCTTGGTCAGTTTTGCATATGAAGTTGGGGAGAAGGAGCGGGAGGCGCAAAGAAAAACAGAGAAACACCTCCCCCTGCTGCCTGGATGGCGAATAGCAGCAGAGATGTAAACAAAAAAAAAAAAATCCATGATCACACAAAAACCTTCACCCTATTCCAAGTGTTTGCCAAGGATTCACTATGTGCAGGTAGCTGAATTTTATGGAACGCATTTTCCTATCCTAAGTTACCTTCAAAGGTCATAAAAAATGATCTTAGGACACTATTACAATGATGATTCTTTCCACTGGGCAGGTTGTTATTTGTTTAACAGGAAATATATTAGCATAACTTTTCAATTAAAATGATATAAAAGTTATAAATTGAAAAGTCTTGTTTCTGACTGCCTTACATATACCTAGCTACTTTTATTAGTTTTTCATATAAATATAAGTAAATGTGACTAGGTAGTCTTTTTTTCCTTCTTACACAACAATTAGCTATGTGACACTCTTCTGGACATTGTTTTTGTCACTGAACAACATAACCTGGTGATCCTTCCAAGGCAGAAAAGCTCTCCCAGATATGTTTCAGGGCAGAGTAAGCTTCCTTGTTCTTCCTTCCCTGAGCATGTTATATGTGGAAAGAACACAGCCCCTCTTGGGGAAATCAGATAAGTTGTTTAAATTATTGCAAATGTGAATGATTTTAATGTAGAAATAACCTTTTTTGGTCCACATTAATCACAAATACTGTTCACAACACTTCGCAATAAACTTGTCTCCTGCCCATATTTTTTTTCTGGCATTCCTTGTTATTAGACTCTCTCGCCTTGGTATCCACTGTGTTCAAGAGCAGAACAGAGCTTTGAACTTTATAGTCTAATGCTCAGAATTAAAAGTGCTTAATGCAACCAAGATTTCTATTTAAAACCCAGGGTAAAGGAAAAGCCTTTTGCTTCAGCTGAAATATTCTTGTAAAGGGCAAAATGGAAAATACAAACACCACTGCCGTTTGCTGGTTGCATGTCACAGCCATTGGCACCTCCTGGAAATGGCAAGCCCGCGAGTTCCTGATGGAAGCCAGGTTAGTCTTACTGCATTTGAGAGAGCTAGAAAAGTGTCTTCCAGTGTGATTGAGCCAGCAAGATTGTGAAGGTCAAAGAAAAAACCAATTATCCATAGCAAACACTGACCATACAATTAAATTACACCAGTCAGGAAAGCATCTGATCTTCTGCAACAGACTTCCTCCAGCAAATTTACCCTTGAATCAGTCTGGGCCATTCATTGGCATCCAGCTGATCAGTTTCCTTCTGCTGCCCCGCATCCTGCAACATGTCTGTAGCGGATGCATCACTGCCCACCTACATCCCCTTGGCCCACCCCAGAGGTCACCTGCAGCTGCAGTGGTCAACTCCCAAGCACGAAGACATCTCAGCATCAAGATCCTGCTTCTCTCTGCCCAAGGGCTTTTTCTGGTCACAGAAGTATCCCCTGCACAGTCCACACATGCAGGGCAGGACAGAAGTTCCCGGGAGCTACCAGCCCCAAGAGCAAGCCTCAAGCAATGAGTCGGGGAATAAACAACCAGCTCCCTTGCTTGCCACTTGCTGGGGCAATCCCAAAGTGTGTGGTGCCCATACTCTCAGAGAGACACCAGTGCGACTGAGCCCCAGGTGGGACCTACTCATTAACATACTGCTTATTGGCTTTTCTCTCGTCCCTACTCTCTTATCATTTTTCTGGGATTGACTCCTGTGACAGCCTTGCTCCAGTCAAGAGACAGAAACCACACAGTAAGTTCAATAGGACAAATGTAACACAGAATCATTAACTACTATGAAGAGTATAGACATAAGGAAACTACAAAGCACCCTAGAGCTGAGAGGGAGAACTTAGGAAAAGATGAACTTGAGAGGGATTCAGACCTCTTGGGAAACGGTGAGGTTCAGCCCACGAGACAGCAAAGAAGTTAGCTGCTTTGGCCAGCCTGGAGCTGGCCTGGAATTGCTGGGAACCACCAGAGTGCAGCCAGCCTCCGGAGTGCACGCAGGGGGAGCCAGTCAGCAACTGATGGTGAGGGTTGGAGCCCGGGAGCTGGCGGGGGCTGCTGGAGGCTGCAGAAGCAGCGGCTACTCAACGCGTGACCCTGCCAGCTAAGTGCAGCTGCACACAGGCCGAGCAGAAGCTTGTAAAGGGAGGCTGAGTTCCGGACCCAAGAGCAGCAAACAGGGAAAGGGAAGGTAATCCGGGTACCGGTACGGGCAGGAGCCCTTCGGAGCGCTCACTCTGTGCTGGGGGGCTCTGCTTTCCATGTCAAGAGGGCTGCACAAAAATTATCACCAAGCCGGGGCTGCAGAGTCACAGAAGGACCAGTTCCACCCGCTGTCCTTGCTCACCCACACTACTGAGCCGCTGTCCCCGCACAACCGGCAAGAACCCTCCTCCAGCTGTGGTGTCCTCCAGCGCCCTCTACTGAGGAAGCCTAGCATCGCGCGCACTTAAAGAAGACAGGCTCAAAGGCAGGCCTTTGTTAGGCCCAGAACATACATTAATAAAGGGTCCATTCAGAGCTGACAGGCATAAAAAAATATTTTTTAAAAAAGATAAATACACCTCCCAAAGTCCCACTTGCACTCAAACCCTTGTCTCAGGATCTGCTTTTGAAAGAACCCAAATCACAACAGTGTCAGACAGAGAGCTGATTTTGTTGACAAAAGAGTCAGACTCTAAAATATTTAAAGAAATTTATTCTGAGCCAAATACGAGTCACCAATGGCCCGTGACATAGCCTTCAGGAGATCCTAAGAACATGACCCCAAGGTGGTTGGGGCTTCGCCTAGATTTATACATTTTAGGGAGACATGACACTTCAATCAAATACATTTAAGATACATATTCAGTCCGGAAATGTATCTTAAGGGAAACTGGGGGGTCTGCTTCCAGTTGTGGGTAGATTTAAAATTTGTCTGATTTGACAATTGGTTGAAAGAGTTATTATCAATAGAAAGAAATGTCTGGGTTACACTAAGGGGTTGTGGAGACCAAGGTTTTATCATGCAGATGAAGCCTCCAGGTAGCAGGCTTCAGAGAGAACAGAATGTAAATGTTTCTTATCAGACTTAAGGTCTGTGTTGATGTTAAATGCTGGTCACTTTTCCTGAATTCCTAAAGAGAGGAGGGTATAATGAGACATGTCTGACACCTCTTCCTGTCATGGCCTGAACCAGTTTTTCAGGTTAACTTTGGAGTGCCCTGGCCAAGAAGGGGTCCATTCAGTTGCTTGGAGGGGCTCTAGAATTTTATTTTTTGTTTATATTTTAATCTTGGCTCTGTATGAGCTCAAGAAAGGGTCTTATCAGCTTAGAGTGCCTGCTTTCTCATCTGTAAGATGGAGGTGATCTTAACAGTCCACCTCACAGGGATTATTCTTGAGAGAATGCAACAAAATAGACCACCTGCAATGCACTTGGTACAAAATAAGTGGTCAAAATAAGTGCTTGATATCACCTCCCTTCTGCCTTTTCTTTTTTTTTTTTTTTTTGAGATGGAGTCTCGCTCTATCACCCAGGCTGGAGTGCAGTGGCCAGATCTCAGCTCACTGCAAGCTCCGCCTCCTGGGTTCACGCCATTCTCCTGCCTCAGCCTCCCGAGTAGCTGGGACTACAGGCGCCGCCACCTCGACCGGCTAGTTTTTTGTATTTTAGTAGAGACGGGGTTTCACCGTGTTAGCCAGGATGGTCTCGATCTCCTGACCTTGTGATCCGCCCGTCTCGGCCTCCCAAAGTGCTGGAATTACAGGCTTGAGCCACCGCGCCCGGCCCTCCTTCTGCCTTTTCAAACCAAATCAAAGCCCCAAAGGTTCTTCTTCCTTTCTTTAAGTAAGAGTCAAGGTATGAGAATGCTCCGAGCTACCCTGCTTAAGACATTTTTCCCTTCAATGTGGCCCCGAACATCTTGGAGGAAAATGGGGAGATTAGAAGGAGGCCTTGTCCTGGAAAGGAATGATTTGAAGTATTGGAAACAAATGATAAACAAGTGTTTCTCTACAGAGAAAAAAGTTCAAGTAGAGAAGTTCTCCAGGATATGACAATTTCTGTTGGCATTTAAATGAATGAGCTTTAAAGCAGGGAATAAGCAGTGTGATAATTGCTACCATTAATTAAGAGTTCACTATGTGCCAGGAATTCAAAGTCATAACCTCTCTTAGTCCTCATAACAATTCTTTAAGGTAAATGCTATTTTTAATCTCATTTATGCAAATGATGAAACAGAGGCTTGAAAAGATGGAGCAGTTTTCCCAAGGTCAGAGCCAGGATTGGATCCCAAGCCTACCTGACTCTAATCCTTGGCTTCAATTGCTGTGATGGATACAACTGGGATTGAGCCTAAGGAGTCAGAAGTCTGTGGTCCTGGTTCAGGCTTTATGTTTGAATCCCTATGTTTTCCAGCAAGTAATTCTTCCCTCCCCAAAGGGATGATTCTTTCATCTGTAAAATGAGAGAGCTGAGTTAGAATCAGGGTTTCTGCAGAGGTGGCACCACACCCAAGGATATTTTGGAAAACTGTGAGGATAGTTGGTGCTATGATGAGAGGGCACTCAATAGATTTCATGGTTGAGGACCAGGGTGAGTAGATGCCCTACATATCCCACAAGATATTTGTGTAATTGAAAAAGTTATGTGAACCTAGAACCTTGCTCCATTTTACATCTAAAAACAAAACATTATTATACCATTTAATATCCAGTGAATTTTCCAGGGTCAATTGAAGAAAGATTGTACTTTATTTTATGATAAATTTTACCAGGAGTTGGTCACTATTTGGTAAATCATATCACCAACAACAGTGCAAAACATGATATGCATTAGCAGATCATCCCCTCACTTTGCATTTGTACTGATTATGGATACAGTCACAAATGTCTGTGTATTTCATGGGGCCTTTGAGTGTAGTATTCCCCAGTTATTTGTATATTGAAACACTCATTACCTTATTATAAATTATTTTCTTTATAGTTTTCCTTTGTAGAATGGTTAGGATACAATATTAACAATAAAACACATGTGTAAACAGGTTGTATTACCTGTGAACTTCACTTCAAGACATTTAAGGAGGTATTATAAGATACTTGTTTCAAAAGAGGAATTCTGGATGCAGGGAGAGAGGTTCTGACTTCTCTATTCACTGAAACAATAGCCCTAATACAAAGCCAAGAACCAGGATACCCAAGATACAGACCTATTAATTTACTCAAAAATGACTTATTAGCACTGACTTTGAGTCAGGTATGGCTGTGGATTCTGGGGACATAGCAGAGAATAAGAGGACCTGAGTCTCTGACCTTGTGAAGCATTCCCTGTAAAAAGCAAATGTCTATGTCTTAGTCTCTTGCTGGTGTTATGACAAAATCCCATAGATTTGTTAATTTATAACAATAGAAATGTATTGCTCATAGCTCTGGAGGCTGAGAGATCCAAGATAAAGCACCAGCAGATTTGGTGTCTGGTGAGGGCCCGTTCCTTATAGATGGCACCTTCTATGTGTCCTCACACAGCGGAATGGGCAAAAGGACTCCCTCAAATCAATTTGCTAAGGGCATTAATCCCATTTGTGAGGGCTCCACCCTTATCTTAGAACATCACTACCTTACAAAGGCCCCACCTCTTAATACTATCACACTGACGATTATGTTTCAATACATGAATTTCAGTGGGACACCAACATTTAGATCACAGCAGCTCATATCTACTAAAGTTTAATATTCACCTAAATTATGGCAATTTCACTACTAGGTATATACTGAAGAGAAATAAAGTCACATGCCCACCCAAAGACATTATGAGCAAGTTCATAGAAGCTTTTTTCATAACAATCAAAAACTGCACAACCCAAATGTCACTCAAGAGGAGAACAGATAAATCATGGTATATTCATAAAATGGAGTACTACAAAGTAAATTAAAAAAAAGAAAAAGACTACTAACATGACAACATGGATGAATCTCATAGAGATTATGTTGAACAAAGAAACCAGACACGAAAGTGAAAATACTGTACAATTCCACTTGTATGAAATTGAAGAAGAGTCAAAATTAATTGATGGTGGTAAGTATCAGAATAGTAGCACACCTCCTGGAGACACTTTTGACCAGGAAGGTACCCAAGAGAAGCTTCTGGAATGGTAAGAAGTTCTATGTCATGGTCTGAGTGATGATTACACAAGTATATACAACTAATTAAATATTCATCAAGCTAGACCAGGTGTAGTGGCTCACGCCTGTAATCCCAGCACTTTGGGAGGCCAAGGTGGGTAGATCATCTGAGGTTAGGAGTTCAAGACCAGCCTGGCCAACATAGTGAAACTCCATTTCTACTAACAATACAAAAAAATTAGCTGGGTGTGGTGGTGCCCGCCTGTGGTCTCAGCTACTCGGGAGGTGGAGGCAGGAGAATTGCTTGAACCCAGGAGGCAGAGATTGCAGTGAGCCAAGATCATGCCATTGCACTCGAGCCTGGGCAATAAGAGCAAAACTCCATCTCAAAAAAAAAAAAGTTCATCAAGCTGAGCACTTAAGACTAATGCACTTGGACACACCTTAAAGTACCTACATTTTACCTCAGTATTTTCTTTTTTAAGACTCTATTTGAACACCCAAGTTTAAGTAGTCACAAACAAAAGGCTTCTGGAATCAGGCATCTGGGTCCAAATCTCAGATTCTTCGTACCACTTCTTACTTTGTAAGATCTTGAGAAAATGACTTACCTTGTCTACGATTCCATTTTCTTTCATACAGCATGAGAATAATGGGAAGCAGATCACTATGCACTGGTTGCCAACTTGTCTGGGTGCAGTGAGACAGAACACATTCGCACACAGGGTTACATGAAGCAGATTACTTACAGATAGGCAGCAAGGATAACAGAAGACTTGGATTCATTGTAAGCTCATCCCCAAGGCTCAGAAAAGCTTCCTAAGGCAGATGATGCTCCGTCTGCCTGTGCCCTACTTGCACCGCAGCTAAGGAACCAGGGAAAGCAGCCCACACTCGGTTGTATTCCCTATGGTCACATGACATGATGGGCTAAAGCACTGAAGGACACCCTGTTTCTTTCTCTTTTTTCATATACTTTTAAGTTCTAGGGTACATGTACAGAACATGCAGGTTTGTTACATAGGTATACACGTGCCATGGTGGTTTGCTGTACCTATCAACCCATCATTTACATTAGGTATTTCTCCTAATGCTATCCCTCCCCTAGTCCCCCACCCCCTACATGTCCCAGTGTGTGATGTTCTCCTCCCTGTGTCCATGTGTTCTCATTGTTCAACTCCAACTCCCACTTATGAGTGAGAAGATGCGGAGGACACCCTTTTTCTTTAGGAGGACAGGACAGGACTGGAACAGAACTCAGGCTGTTCCAGCCATCTCCCCCTTTATCTCAGATGCTACACTCGTGGCACATTCTATAGTTACTCTTGAGAATTACAAGTGGAAAAGGAGTAAAAACTGGTTCATTCCAAGGCCACCTGGAGCACTGTCCTGCAAAGAGTAATTCATTCCTCTCCAGTTTGCTAAGTGCATTCAAGACATAACACATGTAAGAGTGTCTACCACTCTCCTTATGTTCAATAGCTATTCATTTCTTCTACACAAATTTTACACTCCATTAGCTCTGACTTCCCAAAACAGAGCTGTGTCAGTGATGGCAAATTTGTGACATTTGTGTTCCTCAATGCCCCCTCCTGAGCCTTGAAAGATATGGCTAATCCACTACAACACTCTTCCCTGCTGACCCTTAAAATCCAGCTCAACACAGTACTCCCTGAGGCTTCACCACTTCATGGGAGCTGGGCATAAAAGAAAACTTATTTGCCATCCTGGCCTATGTCATATTCATCTTTGCTTTGGCTGTAGTATCTAGTACTAGCACTTGTCAGGCTTGTGAGAAATGAAAAAAGAGCCGATATTTATTTCACATCTAAACAACACACTGAAGCTGGAGATTTTTTATACGTTGCCTCTTAAATCCACACACAAAAAATTCTGTGGGGGGAAAAAAAGCATAGTTCTTGTTAAGAAATTAAAAAAAAAAATCAAGCTTATTTAAATAAGAAAGGCCTGTCCACAGATGACAGATGGTTAAGCCAAGTTTAAATCCAAGTTTGTCTGCCCCAGATGCCCAAGGTCTGTCCACCATGGCATGCCACACTTCATCAACTGTGGACACACAGTGCAAGTCCAACATTAGAAAGTAGGTATGTTCTCTCTTCCTTGGCACTGCCTATGGAGGTGGCAGCCATGTCCTCCTCAGCATCATGGCCGCCTTCATACCCCTTGTGAAGCCCAGAATAGTCAAAAAGAGAACCAAGAAGTTCACTGGGCACCAGTCAGACTGATATATTAAAATTAAGCGTGACTGGCGGAAATCCAGCGGTATTGACAACAGGGTCCGTAGAAGGTTCAAGCTCCAGATCTTGATGCCCAACAGTGGTTATGGGAGCAATAAAAAAACAAAGCATATGCTGCCCAGTGGCTTCCAGAAGTTTCTGGTTCACAACGTCAAGGAGCTGAAAGTACTGTTGATGTGCAACAAATCTTACTGTGCTGAGATTGATCACAATGTTTCCTCCAAGAACTGCAAAGCCATCATGGAAAGGGCCACCCAGCTGGCCATCAGAGTCGCCAACCCCAATGCCAGGCTGTGCAGTGAAGAAAATGAGTAGGCAGCTCATGGGCCTGCTTTGTGTTTACATAAAACTGTAAAAAATAAATAAATAACAGAAAAAAGAAAGTAGATATGCAATATCTACTGTCTTCCCTCAATAATAAAATCATCCAGAATTCAGAACGAGAGAAATAGATGTGCTATCCTATTAGAAGTGAGTTAAAAAGAGGATATAGGAAATTATTTCATGCCAAAAAATAAATAAAACTAAGTGAGTTCTGATGGTTAAAAAAGAGCAAGATAGAATCAACAGCCTGCAAGACTAACAATTCACTGGCTGCTAATTCTGCAGATTTGCTTCTTCAAACACAAGCACATTAGGTATTCTGCTAATGGAGCCAAAAGCGCCTTCTCTAATCCCAAGTGAAGTGCAGATAGCCGCTCTCTGCCAAGCCTTGTTTTTCTTGCTTTCATTTTGGTTTGCTTCCTGTGGGTTTCATGTACCTCATCAGAAACTGAAGGTAGGAAAACAGAGCTGTCCCCTGACCAAAGTAAAGCTCTCATAGGGAGGGCCAAGGGGACTCACAGAGCGCAGACCTCGTGCATGTCAAGGCCACTGTTTTGAATCTGAAAGTACACATTGTAATGCCGTCTCCGTTGAGGAGGACATGACCACAGAGAGGAAACAAGAGAAAAGATGGGGAGGAGGAGGAATGCTAGAATGTCACAGCCAGGAGGGCCTGTGGAGGTCGCTTTGCCCATTTTCCCAAATGTTAATCATGTTGGCCATAATCCTATACCACCTGCACTATTACTTACTTATTCTCTTTCTTCAAGTAAGCTCACTTATTCAATTAAATGTAGCTTCATCTTAATCAATATCAATGAAATCACACATTTGATGTGATAGTTATATTTTTTTCCTAATACACTTTAAAATAAACGTAACTATGAAAACTTAAAATGTTCATCCATGCATCATATATAAGCTTGTATCTCCCTAGTGGGACCTGCACCACACACTGAGAAAGACTGATAGTTCATTGGATTCTAGGCTTGTTTTTTAGCAGTGGAAATACTTCAGGGTTTTAATGGACCCCAATCTGTCCAATAGATAACTGCTCTGAAGAAAGCTGCCCAGGGCGGCTTGGAAATCTGGACTTTTAGCATCTACATTGCTGCCCACCTTGCTCAAGACCCCAGAGGTCACTTGGCTCAAGGCTCAGTAAGCAGCATTTGAGGCCAGGCACAGTGGATCACACCTGTAATCCCGGCACTTTGGGAGGCCAAGGTGGGCAGATCAGCTGAGGTCAGGAGTTCGAGACCAGCCTGGACAACATGGTGAAACCCTGTCCCTACTAAAAATACAAAAAATTAGAAGGGTGTGGTGGTGTGTGCCTGTAGTCCCAGCTACTCGGGAGGCTGAGGCAGGAGAATCACTTGAACCCAGGAGGCAGAAGTTGCAGTGAGCTGAGATTGCACCACTGTACTCCAGCCTGGGCGAATGAGCAAGACTCTGTCCCAAAAAAAAAGTTTGAAACTCTGTTCCAGCTCCAGCTCGTTTTACAGAAAAGTAAATTAAAGCATGAAGAGAAATGATGACAAGGGGTTGCACAGAAAGTTACTGTAGAAATACATGTGGAAGCCAGAGCCCTTAATGCACATCTAGAGATCGTGGCACTACCCTGTACCCTGGAAAATCTTCAACATGGGCCACAAAGATGGCACATAGCCTTCCTCCACCTCTCTCCCTCCACACATGGTGGTTTGAAGAAACACTGGAGCTGAGAGGGGAGGAAATCTGTGGCTAGGTAGAAAGACAACGAGGTAGAATTTGGACAATTAATTGCTAGGGTGCTACTTGGGCTGAAAGTTGTTTGGACTGAGAATAGAAGACCAATGCATGGGAGCCTCAAGGTGACAGACACAACCCAAATGCACCACGTCATGTGGGCACCTTTGTTTCCCCAGTTTTCCTCAACTGACTGAAGCATCTAGAAATGCACCCAAATGCCCAAATCCTACCTGAGAAGCTTTGAAGAATAATTTGAGACAATTTCTACACCTTGACTCCTTCCTCATCTGCAGCTCCTCCTTCACCCTACCCCTATCCAGCCACGCCCTTCCAGTATCCCTTTGTGGGTCTTTACTTCTAGGGACATCCAGCATCTCCATGTAGAGCAAGTTTGCCATTGCAGCATCTTCAGGTCTCCTCCCCATCCATCATGCTGATCCACACAACACAGGCGGTGCAGCCCATTCTGCTGGTGATGACGTCTTCCTCCTTCAAAGGCTGGAGAGGGGGTCATAAATAATAACACTTTAATAGTTTTTCTCATCCATTGCAGCCTAGCTCAATATAAGAAATCATTTTCCAACAGCCAGAACTTCCCTCAGAAAGCTGAGCTGACTACTACACACAATGACATGCTTCCATCACTAGGGGATTGCTTGAAGGGGCACCAATGGACGATTCTGGCCTTATATGAGGAATTGCACCGAATGACCACTAATACCCCCTTCCAACCCTGTGTTCTCTGATTCTACAAGGGTTTTGTGGCCTTTGGGTCACAGTGAGGGGGATTATGAAACATACAGCAATTTGGGGGAGTATTTTTGACTGAGAAGCATCTTTGACTCTAGAGCAGGAATCAGGAAACTTTTTTCATAAAGAGCCAGAGAGTACAAATAAGTTATTATTGCAATTATTCAATTCTGTCACTGTAGCATGAAAGCAGCCATAGACAATATGTAAACAAGTAAGAGCTGTAATGTTCCAAGAAAACTTTATTTATAACACAGGTGGCAGTTGAGTCTGAAATCATTTCAAAATAAAAAGTTAATAAATGCTGACAGCAGGCGAGATTTGACCTGCTGGCTGAGGTCAACCAACTCTTGCTCCAGAGAACACCTATCTACCTGGATAGCTCCCCTCTTCCTTCCTGCTTCACCCAGTCAATCATTGAGCCTAGTCAGTACCACCTCCTGAATATTATGTGACCACCCATGAGAGAGATAAACCAGTCCCCTTAGGTAATCAAATTCACATCATCCATGAGTGAGGATCCCAAACTGACCTCCCCTTTTAGGGACATGCATACATTTCTTAAAATGTCAATGGTCCAGCCTGGGCAACTTGGCAAAAACCTGTCTCTATGAAAAATACAAAAATTAGCTGGGTGTGTGACACGTGCCTGTAGTCCCAGCAACTTAGGAGGCTAAGGTAGGAGGATAGCTTGAGCCCAGGAAGCAGAGGTTGCAGTGAGCCAAGATGGCACCACCACTGCACTGGGTGACAGAGTAAGGCCCTGTCTCAAAAAAAAAAAAAAAAAAAAAATCCGTGGTCAGTAAAACTCCAGGGTGGAAATGTTTTAGCCTTTCAATCAGGAGAACTATTGTCTATTTAGAAATGCTAAGTACAACCCTCCTCCCTTCCAGATTCCTAACTAACAGAGGGCAGAGGCAAGGAGCTCCATGAGAATCAAGACACAGTAAGTACCACACTTCCCTTAGGGAAGGCAAGTACCGAATAACTCCAGTACTTAATGTTTTGGCTTTACTCTGTTGGAGAACATGGATGATAACAGACCTTCTCCAGTATTCTCCTCAACCCCTGAAGACCTTTAGGCCAATCCAGAGGAAAACCAAAGCTCAGGAACTAACCCAAAGTCTACCTGAGCAAGAGCTGCTTTCTTGAATTTCTCTCACAACCAAAGCAGGAGACAGCAAGACAGCAAGTATCACTGATCCCACAGCCCTGCATTTCAATGCAGAGGCCCCATCACCCTGGCTAACATGACCATAATCTTAGTGGTGATGTGGTTGAGAATCTAGAATCCACTGGATTGTACTGACCAGAGGTCAGGGCCACCACACTGACTACAGGAAGGGCGCAGGAGGAACAGGAAGAGGGATGTTCACTGCCCAAAGGGGCAATTCTAATGAGATGCTGATTAGCTTAACTAATTAGTAACAGTGTCAGTAATAAAATATTACAAATTGATCTATCTACATCTTATCTCATGTATTATTCTCAACAACCCTGTGAGATGGACATTCATATCAACGGCATTTACATATAATGACTTGACTAGCGGAGATTGAATCCTAAAACTGGTTGAAACTAAGAAAACCTGGGTGTTTCATGTTCATGATGAAAACTTGAACTTACCTTTGGAGCAAGTCATCCCATTGTTCTGGAAATAATCACTCAGTGATTCCTTTGAGTTACATCTGGGTAAAGTAATTTCATTCCTACTCACTGGTTTTGGAATAGGGACTTATTTAAATTGGATATGCAGCTTGGAAAGAGCATGGGTTTAGAAGAAGCTGATAAGTAAACTGATGAAAGATCCTTTTTCATACTTTTTTTACATATATGAATCTACACACATATGTAGAAGGAACCAAGGATGCTTCTGGAAGAAGAGGGTTTGGTATTTAACTATTTATTAGAACACATCTGATGGACAAGACTGTACCCACCTGGGGCCAGGTGGTGGGAAGAAATGAAAGAAAATCACCAACAGGAAGATGGAGTGTGGACTGGGTAACCCAGACCTATGTTTTTGGAACAAACCGGTGGTTCTAGGCAGTAAGTGGATGGTGCTGTAACTCATTGCAGTGTGGCTCCCCAGGTGCTGAGCTGTGCCTTGGGAAGCCTGGCTTCACTTAGGTGAAGTGGAAGACCTGACCTCTTAAGGTCAGGTCTTATGGTCAGGTCAGGTTACCTCTTATGACACTGATCAACTTACCATTTCTAAGGTTCTGTTTCCTTGTCTGTAAAATGATGATATTAATGATACTCTCAAAGCAGTTTCTCAGATGAATACTCTCTTCCCTGGCAACCCAGGCCAACTGGGGAGAGAGTATTCTTGCCCAAGGATTACCCAGAGAAAGACCAGCATCCACTGTTCTCAGATGAACCACTGCAAAAGTTGGCATTTCTCCAGACCACGAGGCCTTCCAGCTTCAGCAAGTGAACAAGGATCTCAGTAGCTATTTTTCTCATCTGCAGAGCACCAACGGGGTTCTTGCACATTCCATGAAAGGGCTCCTGAAGACAAGAAGTTACAGATGACTGCACTGCCTGCCAATCTGAGCAGGCGGAGGGTTGGAGTTACAAAGTGACTGTTAGCAATGGATTGTTTTGTATGTTGTATTTACATGAGCTGTTGTGGTCCAGCGACATCCAGGTAATGAGCATGGCGGCCAGACGGGGTCCAGAGAGGCTTAATAAGAGAAGCTCAGCAGTTCCTAACATTCACTACACATAGTATTTCACTGAGAGCTTCCAAAATAGATGGATATTTGTGCTGAAACCTAGTCCAGTTGAATCAGTCTTTTGGAGCAGAGCCCAGGAATTAACTATTTTTGAAAAGCTCCCCAAGTAAATATAATGTGTAGCCAGGTTGTGAAGTACAGAGCTAGCCCAAGACAGATAAAAAGAGAGAGAGAGACAAAGAGAAAAAGAGAGAGAGAGAGGCATTTTGTAGATCAGGAAGCTAAAGATTAGAAATTCAAATGACCATCACAAGGTCATTCAGCTGATAAGTAGCAGAATCACATGTCATATTCAGGTCTGTCTGATTGCTGATCACATACTGATTTAACTCTAACATGGTATCTTGGGGATTCTGTAGAATGAGGAGAGAAATTGACAGATAAAAGGGAACAGAAAAGCACACCTTCTCCAACCTCAGCTTTCTCCTTAACCTGATAAAAACATCCTTGCAGTAAATAAAGGGGGAATCTTGCATAGAGACACAAAATACTACTTCTGCAAGTCAGTGAAAAGCCATCAAGCCTAAATCAACATATTTCAAGATAAGTCTCTTCTCACACCCACCCCTTCGCCCCAACCACCACTTATTTACAGCTGAAAAATTTGTCAAGCTCAATACACTTAGGGTACCACTGGAAGGCAGGCACTGAACGGAATGGAAAAATATGTGCCTGGTGAGACTTGGAATGTACTGGAATCACACCTGTACTGGGGCTCCCAGCCCACATAGGGCACAGGCAGAGAAAGAGCGAGATACTGAGAAAGAGAGAGCGAGCTCATGGGGAAAATGGTACAAGTCAGGCTGGTTTAGAGGCATCAGACATTACCAGAAAGGCCTTTATGAAATGGTAGTTTACAAGTGCCCTCTGTTAAATCAAGTTTAGCATAAAGCTGCCTCCTTACATATTTTAATTTCAGCCTAAGGATTTCTCTGTACATCGTGAACTATAACAAGTGGAGGTGTAAACAGACCATAACCTATGATTGTGCCAGTCACGAGTTCTGGTCAAGTAAATGTATAACTGTTCAAACCATGTTCAAATAAAGCAAACACCAAGCTGTAACCAATCCAATTCTGTAACTCACTTCTGTTTTCTGCACCTCACTTCCGTTTTCTGGGCATTACTTTCCTTTTCCCGTCCATAAATATTTCTCCACCACGTGGCTGTGCTGGAATCTCCGAGCCTACTCTGGCTGGGAAGGCTGCCCAATTCACAAGTCATTCATTGCTCAATTAAACTCCTTTAAATTTAATTCGGATGAAGTTTTTCTTTTATTACCTCTGAGCATGTGTGAGAACTTACTGAATAATATCATTAGAGCTATTATTTATGGAGAGCCAATGCACCAAGTCTTCAGCAAAGACTTTATGGGAACCATATCATTTACCACCCCATCCCATCCCCAACACGCCCCACCCTGCTGCCCATGCGCACATACATCTATACACAATGAGGTTGGTGGTATTATTCTCATTGTAATGATAATGAAACTGAGCCCTAGAGATGTAAATAAACTGATCAGCCAAAGTCCCAAAGTAAGTAGTTATGGAGCTGGTATTCAACCCTAGGGGGGAAAATGATAGCAAACCTCATTTGTTACTAGGAGTGTGGGGTCTATTTGACTACAGAACTTCTGGCAGTTTCTGATGGCAGTAAAAATGCAGGCAAGAAGCCAAAAGCCCATTGGCAGTTTCTCCTCTTTCCCTATCTTCTCCTTGTCCTATAACTAGGAAGAAAACAGGGAGAACCTGCAAGGCACTTGCAATGGTGTACTGCTAGGTCTCCAGAGTCTATAGGAGCTCAATGGGCTTTACCAAACCACCTGCTTTACAGCTCCCTCTCTTACAGACTGTTTGTTTCAAGCCCTGTGTGGAATGCAGCCACCTAGTCAGTTGAAACCAGTTTCTGACAGACCCCGGCAACTTATAGATGAACCCAAGTGAACTTTCCTCATTACCATGCTAATGTCTCCCGCCCAGAAGGAGCTATAAAGCAGGTGACCTATGTGCTGGCATGATGACTCACTGCATCTGCGCCACTGGGACCCCTTCCTTGCATGAGATGACACATTCTCTCCCCCTCCATCACCCCATAAAACTCTCCTGTCACTTTCCCTCAGAGAGACACTGCTTTAGAGAATGCTCCCAGTGCTCTCCTCACTTGTGATGAGTAATAAAACTCCTATGGATCAAAACCTGTGTTCTTGTGGAGAGTTGTTGATTGCTTGCCAGGAAAATGAACCCTGGTTTTGTTTGGGTAACATCGCTAAGTGTTTAAAAACAGACTCTATGGGGAAAGAAAGCCCTGATTTGTGGCATTTGCCAGCTTCTGTGGCATAAATACAGCCACAAGGGCCATTTTAAAGCTACAAAGTTGTCATGAACTATTTCACAAATTTCCTGAAAATGTAACAGGAGTTGATTGAACTGACTCCAGTACACCATGGAATTGATTTCATTCTAAGAATATAATGCTTGTTAGTTAGAAAAGGGATCCCCCATCCTCCAGTCCAAAAGCATCCAGATTGTTTTAGCATCCCTCAGTGATCTCATTCAAGGTTCTTCTCACAAGAACCAATGCGTAATTTACTTCAGCTCAGCAGACCCACACAATCTGGTTGAGTTGATTGGCATAAACCATATACACTAATGAATTAAAGCTCCAGCCTGGATGGGCTGAAGATCCAAGGAAGTGACACTCTAGACCATAAAAATCGATTAAATGGCTCTTGATAAACTGTAGAAAAGTTTCACCCAAGTCAAGATTGGGTTCAATTACTGAAAGAACAAATTAGAACTTTTCAAAGTTAGAAAGCAGAGTGAGAGTAAACTGCACACATATATCTTGGGGGCAAAAAGAGGGCCCCAATGAATCAAAGACTACCAGTCTTTACAAATCAATATGAAATAAAACAGGTAATAATGGGATTCCAGTAAAAGAAATGAGTGATTCTTTTTTTACTGGGGACTGAGACCTCTTGGGTTCAGATTTGCTCTGTTGCTTCCTAGAACGCTGGCTTAATTTGCTCTTCCTGGGTGTAGGTACGATGGAGCGCTTAAATGCACAGGCTATGGTTTTCTTGTCTGTAAACTGGTGATATTAATAATACTGTCAAAGCAGTTTCTCAGATAAATTCAATGGAACATTGACACACATTTTATTTCAAGCTTGGTGGAAGGGAAAAGATTTCAAAAAAACACTAGTTCAAAAATTTACTTTTGGGAGGAAAAAAATGACTTAATAAATATTATTCAGCTAGAGTTTGAGAAGAAGAATATCTGGTTTAAAGATTATTAGGATAGCATAAGGCTTAAAGAGTGTTGTGCCCTTAAATGTCTGGTTAAAGGTTACTGAACACATCTAAAATATAATAGCAGAGTGGTGCCAATCTAGCTTCCCAGAAGGACTCTAAACTTCATTAAAATCTATCAGAAAGGCCAGGTGCGGTGGCTAACACCTGTAATCCCAACACTTCGGGAGGCCAAGGTGGGCGAATCGCGAGGTCAGGAGTTCAAGACCAGCCTGGCCAACATGGTGAAACCCCTTCTCTACTAAAAATACAAAAAATTAGCTGGGTGTGGTGGCAGGTGCCTGTAATCCCAGCTACTTAGGAGGCTGAGGCAGGAGAATCACTTGAACCTGGGAGGCAGAGGTTGCAGTGAGCCAAGATCATGCCACTGCACTCCAGTGCAAGACTTCATCTCAAAAAAAAAAACAAAAAAAAAAAAAAAAAAAAAAAAAAAAAAAAAAAAAAAAAAAAAAAAAAAAAAAACCCAACTATCAATAAAATAAAATACTCCAGTGCTTTATCAGGAATGCTAGATCCTTTCCAAAGAGGCTGAAAATCCTATTAGCCTACAAAGTTCTGCCCCAGCTCAGGTTTGGGATAATTTCCTTTCATAGTAACCATCACATAGGGCTGGTGTGAGGATTAAATGAAATGGCAACAGCTAACATACACACACTTGGGTGTTTATCTTGTGCCAAGACTGGAAATGAGCTCTTTACATCTGTTATGAAGTCATGCCACTACCCACTTTAAAATTTTTGAGGGGCTTTGCACTGCACTTAGTACAAAACACACTTCCTTATCCTTGTTTTCAAAAACTTACATGATCTAATTTCATTCGCTGCCACTCTGCCTCTTGCCCATTAACCTCAGCTGCAATGACCTTATTTATGTTCTTCAAATACATCAAGCTGATTCCTGCCCCAGGACCTCAGCACCAGCTGTTCTCCCTGCCAGGGCTGCCCCTCCTTATTTTCTCACGGCTGACTTCAACGTGACGTTCGGAGGTGAGAAAGGCCTACCCTAACCTGTAAGTTGCTTCCTGTCACCCTTTATCATATCACTCCACTTAATCTTCTACAGAGTGCTTATCTCTATCTGATATTTTATTTGTGCGTTTCTTTTCTGACTAGCAATTCCACTAGAATGGAAGCACCATTAGGGAAAGGGTTTTGTCTGTTTTGCTCAACTGCTTTCTCTCCCATTCCTAGTACAACACCTGGCACATAATAGGAGCGCAAAACATATCTGTGAATGAAGGAGTGACCTCAATCAACCGTACCTAGAACCCTATGGCAAGGTCTGTAATTTTTACAATTTCAGAAGAAAAATGGCACAGAGAGGTTGAGCAACTTGCTCATGGTCATAAGCTGGAAAATAGCAGAGCTGAAATGCAAAGCTGACATGCAAAGACCCCAGGCTTCACCTCTTCATCCTTATGCCTGTAAAAAAAAACTTCTTCATCCATCCTTCCTGTTTTATACTAATACATTTCACATTTAGTCTAAGAAATTGAAACACGTCTGCCTTTGCTTTAGATTTCATTTAAATTATTTCCTCTACCATTCATTAAGCAAAGAGCTATCTAGTGTTTTCTGTAAATTAAGAAAACTGAATATACCTATGAATGTCTGAATATATATTTTCTTATGACTGATCTTGAAAGTTAAGCTGCTTACGACTTGTTCCTGTCTTCAGCCCATCATCTCCTGGTTCAAGGCCACTCTCTCCAGAGTGTTTCATTGGTTAGCTTAGCCCATCTCAGCCACCCTTCTATTAGGTTGGTACTAAAGTTAGCAATGCTGTTTTTTCCATTGAAAATAAAGGCAAAAAAACACAATTACTTTTGCACCAACCTAATACATAAATGCACATCATTTTCTACCACTTTGCCCTCATTTCTACTTATCCAACTACTCCTGTTGTATTTTATGTATGTATTGTGTATATAAGAAGCATGTTTTATGCTTACAATTAGCACATTGGCTCCCAGAGACTGGGGTCCATGCCCACTGGGCTTCCTATCCTAAGCACATCTACATGGGCACCAATAAGATGGTAAGAATCCCTGTACAGTTGCCTAATAACAGAAAATGTTAATATATAAACAAAATGCATCTCCTCCTCCCTTCTCTGTTGAAATGCTTTAATGAAAAATTGTTTAACCACCATCATAATTTGTTCAACATATTTGCCACATCAAAGTGCATTTCTAATAACTTAAAATAGTAGAAATTTAAATTTACGCTCAATCAAGAAGAATCATAGCTGTCACTCAGTCTTTTTGTAATGATTATTTGAATCTCAACTTTCAATCATAGTCTCTTATTCTCATCACAGGAAAAGGGATTCCTTTAACCACAATCACTTCACTTAAATACAAAATGTACAATTGTCAATTTAGTATTCATTATTTAAAATAATCACTGATGAGTATTTTTATTCACTTTTCTTTCAAGAAATAGGCATATCTTCTCTTTTCTTTTACTATTTATTTATTATCTTAAAAAATGAACAGCCTGATTCCAACTTTTGAGGCATATGGTTAAACTCCATAGAAATCATTCTTGAATCAAATCTTTCTAGCAAGACAGTTCTTGTTTTAAAAGACTTGTCCCCATCCAATCCATGACCTCTCTAGAGCAACTGAGGCACCAGTATGAAAGGAACAACTCACCTAGCTTGAAGAGTATCAGACTTCTATTGATGTTTTGATGCATGCCAGTACTGGTGTGTCAAGCCAATGTTCAGTTTGCTTACAAAGGGGTAAATGATGCTGGTAAATGTTGACATTCACTAGATGCCTATCCACACTGCACAATTCCTCACAATCCCTACCTGTGTTAGTTTCCTTCCATTACTGTAACAATGCACATTTCCTATTAAAAATAGGACTTTTATTAGTTATGAATTTGTTTCACATAATCAAATGATGGTACAAACAAGCATACCTGGTCCTCGGGAATATGTGGACTGCAGGCAGGGTGTTCGTTGTCCATCCTCATCTGTGCTTCACTCTGTAGATTAGTGGATTTCTTTTTTTCTTGGCAGATTGGCTTGATGAACAAGACAGAGGATCTGGTTATTACCTACTCGACATCTGCTTACAATATAGCCAGGAGAGGGATACCAATTACCTTCAAAAATCCCAAGGAAGGGTTCTAATTGGTCCAGCTTGGGTCAGGTCCTCATCTCCAGCCTATTCCCTGTTGTCAATTGACTTCTTTGTCTTTTCCTAGTTTTCTACAAGAAAGACTTCCTTTTCCTAGTTCACTAGTATTCTGCTCGTTCTCTACAATTTAAGTTGTAATAATGACAACTTAAATTTAAAATATGGCCAATATAATTAAATGTTACCTAAGATAGGTCAGCTGGTCACCCTGACTGGACCCCCACAGCAACACTTCAATTTGTTGACCATAGTGTAGGGTCCAGCCTTCAGTCTTGTAAGGTAAGAGGTGACTATCAGTACAAAAAAAAAAAAAGATCTGAATCCTGCGTGGTTTAAAATTCACCAAGCTCTTAAGGTTTTATGCATAAAAATCATTCATGGGGAGAGATGTAACTACCAAGTAGACAGTTTCCTCTATTTACTAATCAGCACTTTTCTTCCTATAGGCAAATCCAAATGTGAAGCCAAATATGATCCAAAAATTACTTAACAATCACAGAATCAGAGAAGAAATGAATGAGATCATCTTAATGGCTGGCACCCAATAGCAAATGCATGCTCTCCAGATTCCAGACACTTTGAATTCCTTCCTTTCATAGATGCATGCCGACCATCTTTTATTCTAAAAAAAAAAAAAAAAAAACAAAACAAAACCCTCTTTCTTCAAATGTAGAATACAATCTTTATTTAGGTATACAAATTTTTATTTATATTTAAATAAATCCTTCCCAGAATTTCTACCCAGATGACCTGGATTAGATTTGAGGTATTCAGATAATATTACATCATTTCTAGAGACGTCCCTCCAGTTTCTACTTTTCCTAATTTTATTCCTGGAGGTGTGACTTTCAGTTTTCAGAATACCATGTACCATCTAGAATATTCAGGAAACACACACACACATACACACACACACACACACACACACACACACATATTAAGGCTATTTTTGAAATAAGAACAATTTTCACAAAGACTAAGTGGAAAATGCTAAATGCAAAGCTTCTTTCCATCTTTATAAGCATACAAAAGATACCTTGTATTTCAAGTCTTCTGTAATATTGACATCTCAATTTTCAAAATAGCCAGCAATTCAGTAGCATTAATAGACACAGGCTACCTAACTTCATAATAAATCTTACTTCTATAAATTTGATTGCTATCACTACCAGGAGTTTAAACCTTATGAGCAAAGAAATGTATAAAAATTAATGGAACTTGCATAAAAGGAGTATCATCTTATGAAAAAAAAAAAAGTTCAAACTAGAAAGTATGGTTTCAATACAACTTTGTTTATAAAAACAGGTAGACTGGATTAGGCCTGTGGGCTGTGATTTGTCTAGTCCAGTGTTTCTCATATAGTGCTCTATCAGCATTTCTTAAATGCATTTGTTAACAATGGAAACTCTCAGGCTCTGTCCCAGACCTATCAAATCAGGGACTCAGGATGGCACACCTAGCACTCTATTTTAACAAGTCCTCTAGGAGATTTTGGTGCAGGCTAAAATTTGAGAACCACTATTAGTCTTCCAGATTACCTACAGAGGACTCCCCCATCCCATAAAGTATTAATAACTGATGTGATTGATAGGTCAAACTTCACCAAACCCCCTTCACCACTCTATTTCCCTCCTCTTCTGAAGTTCCTACCCCAATGTCCCAGGGGCTGATGTATCCCAATCCTCATCTCAGTTGACATTACTGCTGTCTTGCTGCCCCAGACACATCTTCCTTTTTCCCACCAACTAGGATGTGGTCACTCTCTTGAATTCTGCAGCTCCTCAAGGTAATGCATTCTCACAAAGCCACCATTTCCAAAGCACCCCTACCCTAGAACACTCCCAGCCTGGCAGGGAGCTGAAGTTTCCATTCTCTGCTAAATGTCCCAGAATCACCCTTCTCCCTCTCTGCCTTACCATTCCCCTGTACCACTCCACCTCCATGCCCTGACCCTAGGGCAAGTAACAATTCTTTCAAGGGAAAAATCAATACCCGCTTTTCACATTAACATTGTATAACACTCTGCAGCCCCACCGTCATGGCAGTCCTGCCTTATTTGAGGTTTTGCTTTCTGCAGTTTCAGTTACTCATGGTCAACTGTGGTCTGAAAATATTAAATGGAAAATTCCAGGAACAATGAATACATTTTAAGTGTTGCACCATTCTGACAAGCATGCTGAAATCTCGCACCATCCCATGCCATCCCTTTGTCCAGCATATTGACTCTATATATGTTACCTGCCTGTTAGTCACTTACTAGCCATCTTGGTTATCAGATCAGAAAAAAATATATATATACACAGTATAGAGTTTTGGGGGTTTTGTTGTTGTTTTTGTTTTTGAGACAGAGTCTCACTCTATCACCCAGGCTGGAGTGCAGTGGCACAATCTTGGCTCACTGCAACCTCTGCCTTTCAGGTTCAAGCAGTTCTCCTGCTGTAGCCTCCCAAGTAGCTAGGATTACAGGCACATGCCACCACACACAGTTAATTTTGTATTTTTAGTAGAGATGGAGTTTCACCATGTTGCCCAGGCTGGTCTTGAACTCCTGCCTTCAGGTGATTCACCCGCCTCACCCTCCCAAAGTGCTGGGATTACAGGCATGACCCACTGCGCCCAGCCCACGGTATAGAGTTTGGTCCTCCATGGTTTCAAGCATCCTCTAGGGGTCTTGGAACATCTCCCCCATGGATAACAGGGCACTATTATACTGCAACAAAAATAGAATACGTGTGACCATGCCGCTTGCATTGGAAAGACAAATAATATTAACACATGTCCTCTCCCCCCCTCCTGTGTTTTCTGTTATCATTGAAACATGAACTTTCAAAGTTTCTACTAAGCTTTGGGTTGATGAACAGTCATTTAGGAAATATTAATTTCCCTTTGATTATCAAAAGCCTAGTCAGGAATGGAGATGCCAAAGAGTTGGGATCCCATGGGGGTACAAGGGGAAGAAAATAAGGAAACAACTCTGCCGAATAATCAGATGGGATCCCTGGGGTTAGGAGATCAATGTTTGACTTTCACTGGACAAGCTCACAGAAACAGTCTGGAGGACTGGGTAGGGGTGGGGGACAGGCTGGACTGTACAAAGGAGAAATCCCAGGGGCCAACCATTTGTCAGGAATCTGGTGCCTAACCATACACATGGCTACCAGTAAGGCAGGCCATCATCACCTACTGTTGCTTCCCTAATTCACAAACCGTAAAGTCTGTCACCTTGACATCAGACTTGGGGAACAGAATGAGAGTCAATCCTGTTAAGGGAGAAAGTATCTGACCCCTGTTGGAATGTTCTGAATTCAGACAGGCATACAGTAGAGCAGGAGAAGGATGGAAATTTCTTTTGTGAAGATCTCACCTCTTCTATGCCCTAACTACTGCTAGAAATTACTATACTCTTTTCCTTTCAGCCGGAACCGCCATCTTCCAGTAATTTGCCAAACTGACGAACACAAAGGGAAAGAGGAGAGGCACCCAATAGATGTCCTCTAGGCCTTTTGGAAAACATGCAGTTGTTCCATGTATGTATCAATGCAGAAGAAAGGTGAGGCCGGGCTCGGGGGCTCACGCCTGTAATTCCAGCCCTTTGGGAGGCTGAGGTAGGCGGATTGCCTGAGCTCAGGAGTTCAAAACCAGCATAGACAATACAGTGAAACCCCGTCTCTACTAAAAATTAAAAAAAATTAGCCGGGCATGGCAGCGTGCACCTGTAGTCCCAGCTACTCAGGAGGCTGAGGCAGGAGAATTGCTTGAACCCAGGAGGCGGAGGTTGCAGTGAGTGGAGATCACGCCACGGCACTATGGCCTGGAGGACAGAGCGAGATTCTGTCTCCTGTCTCAAAAAAAAAAAAAAAAAAAAAAAAAAAAGTGATATTGTAGACATCAAGAGAATGGGTACTGTTCAAAAAGGAATGCCCCACAAGTGTTACCATGGCAAAACTAGAAGAGTCTACAATGTTACCCAGCATGATGTTGGCATTGTTGTATACAAACAAGGGCCTGATTCTTGCCAAGAGAATTAATGTGCGTATGGAGCACATTAAGCTCTCTAAGAACCAAAATAGCTTCTTAAAACGCGTGAAGGAAAATGACCAGAAAAAGAAGCCAAAGAGAAAGGTACCTGGGTTCAACTGAAGTGCCAGCCTGCTCCACCCAGGGAAGCACAGTTTGTGAGAACCAACAGGAAGGAGCCTGAGCTGCTGGAATCTATTCCCTATGGATTCATGGCAAAATAAGCACTAAAATAATAAAAGACCTCTGGACTGTAAAAATGTTTCTCTTCGGCTGGGCGGGGTGGCTCACACCTGTAATCCCAACACTTTGGGAGGCCCAGGCCGGCAGATCACGAGATCAGGAGATCGAGACCATCCTGGCTAACACAGTGAAACCCCATCTCTACTAAAAATGCAAAAAAAAAAAAAAAAAAAAAAATTAACTGGGCATGGTGGCGGCACCTGTAGTCCCAGCAATCAGGAGGCCAAGGCAGAATGGTGTGAACCTAGGAGGCAGAGCTTGCAGTGAGCCGAGATGACACCACTGCACTCCAGCCTAGGTGCAGAGCGAGACTCCGTCACAGAAAAAAAAAAAAGTTTCTCTTCATTGAGTAGAAGTGTGGTGTCCTCTACCTTAAAGAAATATTTAAAGCAAATTTTAATTGTGTCCTAATTCATTATGTAATGTCTTTACTATTCAAATTTAACATATTTCTTGCTGAAAGATGTGAGGTAGCTTATTGTGCAACAAATTACTCAATTGTTTAGAAAATGGCCAGATACTATTTGTGAAATATTTGTACTGGTTTAAATATAGTACTTCTAAATCATGATTTGTACTTCTAAATCATCATGGAAGAATAATTTACCAAAAAAAAAAAAAAAAAAAAAATTATATACTCTTTTCTAGAGAGACGATCAGGAGGAAACACAGCAAAGACGTCATTGGTAGGAAATGCTGACTGCTTAAAGCAGTCTTTTAAAAAAATTAAATGTATGCTTTTGTTGTTGTTTTCGAGTATTTAAAATACTCATCCCTAAGACCTGTATTCATATGAAAAGAAAATCACCTTTGAACAGCCAAGGCAGTACAGATCAGTGACCCAGATTCTTTTCAATGTATCTAGAATGTTTTTCAAGGCTACAAAATTGTTCAAGTTACACTGTAACCAGTATAATGTGTCTACCCAGTGTAACCTGAACTCAGAGATACAAATGATGTATCTTTTAGATTCAGTGTGAGTTATTCAATAAGGCAATTAGGGCACATTTGAGAAAATGGATTGTGAACTATTATAAAGATCTCATCTTACTGTATTGCAGAAAATATTTAATATTTTCTATATGCTGTTCACAAATCATTTATTAGTCACTGACCCAATTCATTTTTAGCAATAAATACCTTATTGTCTCATTAATTTTTTAAAACTTGGACATTATGCCTAACTAAATTTGTAAAGTTTTTCAGAACTTTAACAGATGATTTCTACTAGTAATCGCCAAAAGCTAAATAAATTTGATTAACACATCCAAATATACCAAAGAAATACCATGCCTTTTATCATACTACACACTTAATAACTTATAAACTTAGAATTTAGCAACATACGTTGTATTGTTGGTAATTAAGTATTATAGTCTCACCTTTTCATGACTAATTTTTAAAATGAATAAAACATGTATATTTTACGCTATTTTAATCCTGTAATCTTGACGGCCTTTTCCTTTTTTTTTTTTTTTTTTTTGGGGAAAGGGGGTCACTTTTTTAGCAAGGGTGCAGTGCAGTGGCACCGCCATAGCTTACTGCATCTTAACCTCCTGGGCTCAAGCAATCCTCCCACCTCAGCTTCTTGAGTAGCTAGAACTACAGGTCTGCACCATCACACCTGGTTACTTTTTGTTTTGTTTTGTTACTGGTCTTGAACTCCTGGCTTCAAGTGATCCACCTGCCCCAGTCTCACAAAGCTCTAGGATTACAGGGGTTTGCTGCCATGCCCAGCCTTGACTGCATATAGTAATTAATCTTTTAAGATTCATTCCATGATTTTTTCCTCTCTGCTGTCTTCATCAAACGCCTCAAAACACACAGGATACTTTGAATTGAAACAATGAAGTCAAACTGTTTCTGATTTAAAGTAAATCTGATGTGTCTAGTTTGACAATGAAAATGGGCTGTTTATTAGGTTATAAGGTAAACATTTAACATACTTGCAAATCTTTTTTTTTTTTCTTGTTTTTGAGAAGGGTCTCACTCTGTCGCTCAACCTGGAGTGCAGTGGCCCCACCATAGCTCACTGCAGACTGGACTTCCTGGGCTCAGGTGATCCTCCCACCTATCGCTCAACCTGGAGTGCAGTGGCCCCATCATGGCTCACTGCAGACTCGACTTCCTGGGCTCAAGTGATCCTCCCACCTAATCCTCCCAAGTAGGCAGGACTACAGATGCCCAGCACTACACCGCCTAATTTCTTTTATTTTTTTGTAGAGGTGGGGTCTTGCCATGTCGCCCAGGCTGGTCTTGAACTCTGGACTCAAGCAATCCTCCTGCCTCAGCCTCCCAAAGGGCTAGGATTACAGGCGTGAGACACTTGCCCAGTGACAAAGATTTTGAACTTGAATGAGCTAAATCTGCAGTTGCAAATTTTGACAAAAACATAATTTAACCACCTGATAACAAAAATAAATCTTATCCAAAACTATTTATGAAAATGAACAATGTTTAGATATTCTCTAAACTTTCAGTAAATCGGGTGAAAGGTTCATCTCATTGAAAAAATCAGGTCTAATTCATAGTCATTTGGTATCTTGATAAAACCTATCTGGTATATTTCCCAGAATCTGAAAAAGTGAAAAAATAAGTATTAAGTAAACAAATCCTTTGGCAAGTCAGGTGGTTTTCAGCTCTTTGCTTCTGATAAAATGGAAGGAGGGCCTAATTGAAGTCAGCTCATATTTTTTTATGTCAACCAACTTTTTGAGGTCAAGAATTGAATGATATTGCTACAACAAAATTCTTCCATTCCTAGGCACAGTACTTGTTTATATTAGCAAGGTTTCTCAGGGCACACAGCTATAAAAATTACAAATAGGAATAGAATTGATGTTCAACCCTTTTTCTCCTACTACTAAGACATATTCAGCCACAGATATAGGAACTCTAAAAGCAACAATATGCATTTTCAATAAAATTACATATACTATTTAATAATTATGAAATTTTCTAATATTTATGTTGCTTTGACCAGGTACTACTAATAATTTTAAGGATGATGTAGTCCTAAAGCAGGTGATTTGCTAGCTGTGTAACCTTACTCAACATACTTCATTTATCTGGGTCTTGGTTCCCTGATTTGCAAATCGGGGATAGTAATCGGACCTAGCTCTTAGTGTTTGTCCAAAGATTAAATGAGTTAATATGTGTAAAAGCACTTAACGCCACGCTTGCTACGTAGTATGTGCTATGGATGTTTTAACGGCTAAAATCATAGTAATCAATAGCAAAAAGCCTAAAACCAAAAGCCTGTCGGTTTGTCTTCACACACAGGAAGAAGGGGCTGGAGGGATACGGTCTAATCCACAGGCACACTGCCAGAAACAAGGGACTCCCAAAGGGAAAACGGGATGTGCAAGCAGAAGAGAGAGAGAAGGATCGTGGAGCTACCTGCTGGGACAAGAATAGTGCAGGTTCACAGGCTAAGAACGACGAGGGTTGGGCGAGTTTAGAATGAGCAGATTCACGTAGGGTTCGAATTATACATGTCTATGATCTCTCTATGCACTGCTCCGGGAAACAGGAGCAAGAGAGGCAGGCCTAAAATGCCGTCGCGGATGAAGCGGGGCCAGAACCTCACTGCTCCCGCTCAGACCTAAGGCCCCAGGTGTCGCGCGGGTCGAAGCCCTAACCTCCGGGGACTCCAGACCCCAGCCGGTGACCCAAACCCCACAACTCGCGGCCAGCACAGCCTTCTCGTCTCGGTCGCCACAGTCGCCGCCACTTCCGGTGCACCTCGGCCTCGCGAGGGCGCTCGCGCCCGGCGACGGCCGAAACTGGTTCCTCGCGGCCTCCGTCGCCGGACTTTCGTCAATGTTGTCACCGTCTTTTCCTCCTTTCCCCCCGTTCCCTTTTACTTCCGGGGTTGCTCTGGATCCTCTGGTTCCGTAACAACATCCCGTTGGCTTCCCTCAGGCAGCGGGACCAGTGCAGCCGCCGCCTCCCAGGTGCGCCCGCCGGTCAGGGCCCTTGCCCTCCCCGGCACAGGCCGCCATGGCAAAACCACAGCCGCAGCGCCTCCTCCAGCGCCGCCACCTCCCCCGCCGCAGCCGCAGCACCGCGCCGCCGCCGGGCCCCGGGGCTGGCCGGCCGCGGGCGGGCGGGCGGCGCGGGTGCGGGCGCCGGGGACCCGCAGCTCGTGGCCATGATCGTGAACCACCTCAAGAGCCAGGGGCTCTTCGACCAGTTCCGCAGAGACTGCCTGGCCGACGTGGACACCAAGGTTCGGAGCGCGCCGGGTTTGGGGGTCTGCGAGGGAAGGGGAGGACCCCAGGGCGCGCTTCTTTTGCAGTGGCTTCCTCTTGGAGCTGCAGCTGGGTGCCACACACTGTGTAAAACACAGCGTGTTCATTCGTTAGCATGTCCATTGGTTCCTTTTACCGACTAGTGTTTAAGTACCTACTACGTGCCAGTCATGGTTTCGGCGCAGTGATTACGCCGGTCTGGTGAGCAAGACTAAGAAGGCATTGTTCTTACAGGAACTGGTTTGAAAATAGTAGCGCTAACAGTGGCTAGTTTTGTATTCATTCTCGTATATGATGATTTTACTTTGTATCGAAGTTATGTTTGCCTTTTTTCTTGAAGGTTTCTGGGCGGTAAGGGCCATGAACCTTTATCCTTTGGAGAAATCGCAAAATGGTAATTGAATCAAGTTATGTGCAATGTGCTTTGCTGGACATCGTGGGGGTGGGAGCGCAAAGATAAGGAGGCAAACCTGAGAAAGGACTTTAGTATGGTTTCTAGCAGTGACTACCTGATTTAGGTAACTTAGGCCATGTCACCATTCTAAGGTAAGAAGGGACAGGAAGGTGGGGTAGAGAGAACCGAGTCATGCAGTGGAGAAAAGATGCAGGAGAGGTGACAGCAGATACTGAAGTGGAGAAAGGACAGGAAAGAGCAGATTCAGGAGAGTAATGTAGAGAAGGGAAAGGTCAGCAACGAGGTTCCCTGTCCAAAACGAGAGGCTGGAAAGGGAAAGGGATTTTGTACCAAATGTCAGAGTGAAAGGGACATTAGCAGGAACAAGTAAACTTAGCTGGATTGGCAAAGAATTAGCCAAAGACACCAGGAAAGAGCAGTCAGTGAGGTGGTGGGAAAACCACAGTAGAGTCTAGAATTCTGGAAACAGAAAGCATGTTGGAAAATTTACTGGTTTGTGGGGGTTGCTTTTGTCTGCTTGTTAAATCTGGTTGGGTCCATTGGATAGGAGTTTTGATGAAATGAGGGTTTCCTTTTTTTTTCTTTTCTTTTCTTTTCTCTTCTTTTCTTTTTTTTTTTTTTTTTTTTTTTTTTTTTGAGACGAAGTCTCGCTCTGTCGCCAGACTGGAATGCAGTGCCGCGATCTCGGCTCACTGTAACCTCCGCCTCCCGGGTTCAAGAAACTCTCCTGTCTCAGCCTCCCACGTAGCTGGGATTACAAACGCACGCCACCACGCCCCACTAATTTTTGTATTTTCAGTAGAAACGAGGTTTCACCATGTTGGCCAGGATGGTCTCCATCTCCTGACCTCCTGATTCGCCCAATAGGCGTGAGCCACCGCGCCGGCCGAGGGTTTTCTCATAGTATGTTTAGTTGTTCTGAGGAGCCTTGTTTCTTTGAGAAATGCACGTTTACAACATCCGCAGATTCTTCTAAATCTTTCAGGTGAACTACACACAGTTCCACTCTCTCTTCTGGGGAAACTCTCTTGAATATCCTGGTATATCTTTCTTTATAAGGACTCATACTGGGCCCACTATGTAAAATGTGGTTTTTCAGGATATTGGAAGTTTTGCACCACAGAGAATTCAATTCACTTGGGAGTGTTCATCTATTTAGGAAGTATGGTTTTTTTACTTTTGTCTTCAGGAATGTGCACTGCTACCTTTTAGAAATAATGCTATTGCCTTTATTATTTTTGTTATTTAATGGGAAAAGGTTAGACATGGCCAGGTAAATGTTACCAAATGAAGGTAGTTCCACAAGTAAAGGTATTCAACAAGTAAAATATTTACTTTGCTGTTCTCAGAAACCCATGAATCTGTGTGTTATCATTATGTATACAAACTAAAAATTGTAATGTACTGCTGCAATGTCTAAGGCTCAACTTTTTTATTATCCTATTCCCACAAAATGTTATTTGTATGTGTCTGTAATATCCCTCCCAGATCCTTCAAAGTAAAGGATTAAAACCGTTTTTGGAGGAAAGGAGAGAAGCACAGTAGCTCTGATCATCTGATGAAAGTTAGGACCTTCTCTCAAGAAAAATGTACAAGTAACACATTAAAATGCTGTTTTTCAGGCCGGGCGCGGTGGCTCAAGCCTGTAATCCCAGCACTTTGGGAGGCTGAGACGGGCGGATCACGAGGTCAGGAGACCTAGACCATCCTGGCTAACCCGATGAAACCCCGTCTCTACTAAAAAATACAAAAAACTAGCCAAGTGAGGTGGCAGGCGCCTGTGGTCCCAGCTACTCGGGAGGCTGAGGCAGGAGAAAGGCGTGAACCCGGGAGGCGGAGCTTGCAGTGAGCTGAGATCCGGCCACTGCACTCCAGCCTGGGTGACAGCGAGACTCCATCTCAAAGAAAAATGCTGTTTTTCTGCTTCAAAATGGTCAACTATAGACAATTTCATGAGAATCAATCTAATAATGTATACATTTTCAGGGAGCTCAGGAACCATGGAATAAGAACCTATTTTAATGTTCTTAGCCTCTTTTTTGAGGTCAAGAAATGAATGATATTGTTACAACAAAACTCTTCCATTCCTAGGCACAATACTTGTTTATATGAACAAGTTTTCTCAGGGCACATGACTATAACAATTAGAAATAGGAATAGAATTGATGATCAACCCTGCTTCTTCTATTAATAAGACATATTCAGCCACAGACTTAGGAACTTTAAAAAGCTGTGGCTCAGGCTTGTAATCACAGCACTTTGGGAGGCCGAGGCAGATGGATCATTTGAGGTCAGGAGTTCAAGGCCAGCCTGACCAAAATGGTGAAACCCCGTGTCTACTAAAAATACAAAAAAAAAATTAGCCATGTGTGGTGGCAGGCACCTATAATCCCAGCTACTCGGGAGGCTGAGGCAGGAGAATTGCTTGAAACCGGGAGACAGAGGTTGCACTGAGCCAAGATTGTGCCACTGCACTCCAGCCTGGGAGACAGAGCAAGACTTGGTCTAAAAAAAACAGTTTTTAAAAAAGCAACAATAATTTTTCAATACAATTACAAATACTATTTAATAATTATGAAAATGTCTAATATTTATGTTGCTTTGAGAAATTAGAACTGAAATGACACCCTCCCAGACAAAAAAGAACACTCGGTTATGGCTGAAGTTGTCACTCAGACGCTAGCTTAAACTTTCCCACAAAATATCTCTCTCTCTCTCTCTCTCTCTCTCTCTCTCTCTCTCTCCCTCCCTCCCTCCCTCCCTCCCTGCTTGCCACCAACATCTGTACCTGCTCCTGGTTATGTTACAGGTTATGTTATGGTGCTTCCTTCCCTCCATGACTCTCTCCTTCTCTTCCACTCCCTTAGTTAGCAATTAGTAGATTTTAATTTGATTTAAAGGATTTGTTCTCGTTGAATGCCATTTTATACTTCATTTTCTTATTTGAAAAAAAAAAGTTATTTCCCCCCTGCTTCCCAAAAAGCCAAAGTTTTTTTCATCAGAGCATAGCATTCATACCAATGTGATGAGTGGGCCAAAGTAGAAGATTCCCTATTCATGCAAAGAACCATCACTTTAATGGAATCCTTGAGTTTCATCTGCCACTTGAACCTCAAAGACTGACCTGCTTTCTGTCAAAAAGTCTTAACTTGTAGCATATAGAGTTATAGTGGATTATGTCAGTCACATACATGTTTAAGAATCAAGACATTTGTTACCTGCCAGGTGCTATCTAAGAGCAAAACTGTCATCCAGTTTAGTGTTTAAACCAGGATGAGAAGTACCAAAGTCTGCTGCTACACCAGAAGACCATAGAACCCACCTCCTAACTGTCCAGGGTCATTGATAGTCCTTAACCAGGAGAGAGATCTGACTGTAGCAGACCAAATCAACCCTTCCCACCCAAAGAAATGGTACCATGGGCAGCCCTAAGCTCCAACAACTGCGAAGACAACTCCGTTATAGACTACCAGTTTCCAGATCTCTGGAGCAAGCTTAGTGGTCACAAAGCCATTCTGTCTCCTTTGCACTGATTAGCATCTGGAGAGTGTGAGGAGGGATGATCAAGAGGCCCTTCAGGGAGTTCACCAACCAGGTAAATATGGCACCTCTCTTGTCAAGTAACAAAGTCTGATTTTTTTTGGACACTTCCTTAGTTATAAATAGCCCCTGGTCAATTTATTCACCCAACAAACATTGATTCAGCAACTCTTATGTACCAGTCATTTTTTTAGGTGCCAGGGATACAGCAGTGAACCAAACATCCCACTGTTATGGAGCTTACATCCTAGTGGAAAAAAAATAGACAACAAATAATGTATGATAGATCCTATGGAAAAAAGCAAGATGAGGATGGATGGGCTTACTGTTTTATTTCGAGTAAGCTGTTCAGGGCAGGTTTCAATGTGGTGATACCTAAGCCATCTTTGAAGGAATTGAAGGAGCAATGCAGCTGTCTGGGGCTTGAGCATTCCAAGAAGAGAGCATAGCAAGTATAGAAGCCCTGAGACCCGCTAAGGGGAAAGTGACGAAAGGTGAGGTAGGTATGCCTTCACAGATCCGGCAGGTCTTGGGAGCCATCAGAAGAGTTTGGCTTTTACTCGAGCTCAGAAGCCATTAGCAGGTTTTGAGCAAAAGAAGGACATGATCTGACTTCCATTTCAGATGGGTTGGCCATGTGTAATGGCTTCCCCTTTCATGCTAAGTTGTGATTTGAATGGGTCAGTGAATTACATGGTTACCCTATTTTTAGAAGACTTACTTTGTTGTAGGTAAGGATAGAAGCATGAGGGCAGTTATTATAATTCAGACAGGAGATGAGAATGCCTTGGAACAGAATGGGGTCAGTATAGTTAGTGGGAAGTGGTCAGATTCTGGGAGTATTTTCATGCTAATGTTGAGAGAATTTGCTAATGGTTTGCAAGTGAAGTAGAAGACAAAGGGAGGACTCAAGGATAACTCTAAGGCTTTTCACCATAGCACTGGAAAAGGAAGAAAGGGTATAAATATGTGTAATATGTGTGTGTGTGTGTGTGTGTATGTGTATATATATATGTATATATGTACATGTGGGTACATACATGTTCCTAGGAGAATACTTCTCAATAAATACTTAATATTTCTCTAGTCACTCAACTTTTTACTGAAAGGAGAACTTGAAAACAAGGAAAATTACCTGTTGAGTAGTTCAAATTTGAACTTGTTACAGGAAGACTAGACTAGAATGCCAAATGCATTGTGATGTTAGAGCCTAATGAATATGTGTTAGATTTGAGAATACTGGAAAGAGGAATTAGGCTTTAGAATCATTGGGGAGAAAGAATTGGCTAAGAATTAGTTTTAGGGCTGGGTATGGTGGCTGGCGTCTGTAATCCCAGCACTTTGGGAGGCCGAGGCAGATGGATCACTTCAGGTTAGGAGTTCGAGACCAACATGGCCAATATAGCAAGACCTTGTCTCTACTAAAAATACAAAAATTAGCCAAGTGTGGTGGCACATGCCTGTAGTCCCAGCTAATCGGGAGCCTGAGGCACTAGAATCACTTGAACCCGGAAGGTGGAGGTTCCAGTGAGCCGAGATCACACCACTACACTACAGCATGGGCAACTGAGCAAGACTCTGCCAAAAAAAAAAAAATTAATTTTAGTTCATATTGATTTTGGATAAATGGACAGGCAGGTGGGAAATGATCATGAAACTACCTTGCAGGATAGGAAATAAGTATCAGCAAAGGCCCGAAAATTGGAACTGATGAAAGGGCATCAGAGGGATAAAATCTTTATCATTCTGTGTTAGAGATGGCTACCCATTCAGCTAACGGACTATATTTTAATTGCTCATTTGCCAAGCAGTGTGATACGCTATATGAAAACAAAGAGTAAGAGAGGTAGAGGAGGAGGCTTACACTTCAATGGAGAATAAATATGCCTTGCTCCTGAAAATACAATGTAGTACAAGAATTGCTCAAATGGTAAAATGTATAGAAAACAGTAGGAGTGTGGATGAAGAGCCCATAAGTGTCAAGATGATTTCACAGATTAGGGTGAGCTCTGAAGGTGAGAAATTTGTCAGATGGACAACCAGAGGGAATGGTAGTTGCAGGATGGTAAGTGCAGAGATGAGAATTTATCACTGGAGTATAAACTTTGAAGCTAAAAGGAGGCAAATACTAAGTACTTGCTTAGTATCAGTCAGGGACACTCAAACTCATCCCCATTGAAAGCTGTATAGAAGAAAGGTAGAAAGAACATCAGTGGTGGAGGACAGCCTCTAGAAATGGAATGCAGTCCTGAGTGCATGGTCACATATTCCTTCCAGGCAATGCCCCTTCAAGTAGAGATGATATGTGTTCCCCTCCATGCTCGCCTCAGGGAGCACATCAAGGGTTCTTCTCGGACTCAGCGCTGTCGACATTTGGGACTGGATAGTTATTTTGCTGTCAGGGGATTGTCCTGTGCATTGTAGGATATTCAGTAGCATCCTTACCCTTGACCCACTAGATGGCAATAGCACTCTCATCAGTTGTAACAACCTAAAATGTCTCCAGACATTGCCAAGTGTCCCTTGGGGGGTGGGACTGAAATCCTTCTTGGTAGAGAACCATTGTCTTACCTCAGATTTAATGCCTAGTTCAAGTAGTTGCCCCTCAGTAATTTCTCTTGGGTCTATGCCATTAGCTGGTTTCTGCCACCCCAGTACAGACCTTCCTCACTGTAGTTATTGCATGCTTTCCTAAAAGTATTTTGTGTCTGTTTACTCTTGCGCTGTAGGATGATTAACCATCAAAAAGCTTAGCTGTTTTATCACTCTGCCCATATGTGCAGTGGGCTCCCATTCTCTACCCCGTAATTCCAAACTTCTTGTACAAGTACCCAAAGCCTTTTAGCACCTGGCCCCAACCTCTCTGTCTTAACCTCATTTCTCTGCTTTTTGTATTCTCTGCTTTTTATATTCTCTTCTGTAGCCAAGCTGGACCACCGATCTGGGGGCTCACTAAATGCTCCTGGCCTCCAGTTTTCTCATCCACTTGCTCTTTGTTTACATTGACTGTATGAGCAAAGCCAGCCATTCCCATTCCCAGCTACCTTGTGCAATTGATTTTTCCAGCTCAAATGGCACATTTTCAATGAAGGCATGCTTCCTCAGATCTTCTCCCTTTTTTACTCCAAATCATCTAATAATAACACTTGTTTGTCTCTTATTTTCCAGTCCTCTGTCTATAAATAAGAGGTGTATCTTTCTTCTTTATATTCCTCATCTCTCCAAACACCTTGTCTTACACAAAAGCAGTAGTATTTGAATGAGTGTAAGTTATCTTGAAGCAGAATTGTCAGAAACTGTGAAACTTTGTTGTCCCATGGTAAAAATAATTTTCTGAGAGGTGAATATTGATACTGTATAACATTGAAGACTCAACCTTCCTTTTTTTCTCTCTAGCCTGCCTATCAGAATCTGAGACAGCGTGTTGACAACTTTGTTGCAAATCACTTGGCAACTCACACATGGAGTCCCCATCTCAATAAGAACCAGCTAAGAAACAACATTAGACAACAAGTCCTCAAGTAAGTGTCAGAAATAAGAGTTCTGGGCAGGTTTTAAAATGTCCTAACCTACTTTGCCTGAAAGCGGAGAAATTACATACAAGTTTGTTCACCTAATGATGTTGACAATTTTACTTGATTTGGTGTAGCTGTTTCCTGTGATTTAGCATAATTTTGGATTTGGGTCTAATCACTTCACATTTTCTTATACATTTTAACAGTCTGATTGTTCCTGTAGACCTTTGGAAATATTTGAAGGAAGGAAATAACAATATGACTTTCTAAAAAATCTAGATATAATATTAATAGATGATATACACAGTTGCCTTCACAACTATTTTCTTGACCCTAAGAGAGCAAGCAGGCTTTATTATTCTTATTTTACAAATAAAGACATTAAAGATTACTGAAATTAAAATATTTTCTCTTGATTTGAGGCCATGTCTTCTTTTAATACAGTGCCCCCGTCTTTTGCATTTGACTATGACTTTTAACTGCTACTTATGGATGATATAGCTCCCCACCTCCCCTCAAAGTGTTGGACCTGTCAGAGCCATTTTGAGTGAACATAAGGTAATGAGAATTAGAAGAACTCGAATATTTGGAGCATCCTTAGAAAACTAGATTTACAGTCTTCTGCTTTTTTTTTTTTTTAAATGAAACAAAACAAAAAAGGGTCTCATTCTGTTCCCCAGGCTGGAATGTGGTGGCATGATGATAGCTTATTTCTGCCTCAATCTCCTGGGCTCAAGCAGACCTCCTAACGTCATCATCCTGAGCACCTGCCACCATGCCCAGCTTCTCATTGTGTTTTTTTGTAGAGACAGTGTCTCATTATGTTGCCCAGACTGGTCTCCAACTCAGGCTCAAGGGATCTTCTCTCCTTGGCTTCTAAAAGTGCTGGGATTACAGGCATAGGCCACCTCGCCTGGCCACTACTTGTTCTTGAATGTAAATATGTGCAAAGACAAGAAAGCCTTCTACCCCTGCTATACCCCTTAAAAAAAGGGTGACTGAGTTATTTAGAGAGCATCCAGTCTCCCTGACTTGACAAGTGTTTATGTTCAAGTACATCTTTGAGAATGAAGTGTAGCTTTTAAACAGTTAAACCAATCTGTTTTATACCTGCCACCTGTTAATTTCCTTGTGTCCCACAGGAACCTCTGGAAAGCCTATCTAGTCTGATAGTTTCAACCAACAGGAAGTCCCACAAATCAAAATTCACACCCTGACTAAAAGACAAACCTATTTAGCCACAGGTAATACTAGAAACCAGGAGCCTGGGGGCTCAGACAGTGTCTCCTTGTGCATAAGAGAAGAGGGAAATTCACAATAGCTTTTTTGTCTACATTTTAAAGGACGTCAGAGGAACCTGTAAAAGAGTCTAGGTGAGATCAAAAGATGCCATTAGAAGGCTGCATAATAATACCTGGTAGGAAAAGGTCAAAGCTGTTTCTAGAAAAAGTAGAAACAAAAGAGATCTGTTGGGTGACAGGCCTGCTGCCTGTCGTTTCCACAAAGGCCTTCAAAGAGAACAATGACCAAAATAACTTAGAACTGGGGGATAAGGGAGTGGAGGTAGGGTAGAGCACCCCTTCACAGACATTTATACAGAGCTCTACTGATTACTTTCATTCAACGATTTGCATAGCCACCTCCCTGTTCACAAATGATCGCATTGCTTTAAAAGCATATTTTTTGGGAGTCTGGCATTCTTTTTCTTCCTATATTGACACTCAGATTAAAGGCAAACTTCTTAGAATTGCATTTACTTTTATAGCGTACAAAATCTATAAGGTAAGGGAACAGTCATTCTGTTCTTTTATTTAAGTGAGCTAAGTCTTACACATGTGAAAATTAAGTGACATGCGCATCCGTGTGACGAGACCACCAAACAGGCTTTGTGTGGGCAATAAGTCCGAAAAGATAGTTAGCTGATAAGGGTGGGGCCGTTTAATAGGATTTGGGTAGGTAAAGGAAAATTACAGTCAAAGGGGGGTTGTTCTCTGGCAGGCAGGAGTGGAGGTTACAAGGTGCTCAGTGGGGGAGCTTTTTGAGCCAGGAAAAGGACTTTCACAAGGTAATGTCATCACTTAAGGCAAGGACCAGCCATTTTCACTTCTTTTGTGGTGGAATGTCATCAGTTAAGGCGGGGCAGGGCATTTGCACTTCTTTTGTGATTCTTCAGTTACTTCAGGCCATCTGGGTGTGCAAGTCACAGGGGATACAATGGCTTGGCTTGGGCTCCGAGGCCTGACATTAAGCACTTAAAATTACTGCTGTACCAGTAAGACATTGTGATCACAAAATCATGTTTGGTGCGAGGTAAGGAGTTCTTGTGGCTGTGTCAGTGATTAAATGCTGGAGCAATTTGCCTATGAGTAATGAGGAATCTCTTTTTCTGGAGCCATTTTGAAAGAGGGAAGACAGCTGCCTTCTCTTGGATAATTTAGGCATTGCTTTTCCTGGGACATTTGTAAATTTTCTTCTAGCTGTATTTATTTTTTTTTAATGAACTATTTTCATTTAATATCCATTAGTAACATTTTATGATACTGATAATAACATTTTAAAGCTTCCTTAAAGAGATTATTTAGTTGTGTTCAATCGGAAGGTATAGGGTTGGACTAGCCCCTGTGAATAAATATAATTTCAAACAGTTTTTCGTACGTATGCTTTGAGACATACATACTCACTTGACTCCATTAGGTTGAGCTATCTGCACTTGCCATTTTTGTAAGACAAAAATGGTCTAATATCAGCAATTTCAGATGGTTCAACTTAATAGCTGATCTGCTGACTCAGTAGGAGGGAAAATTTTATTCTACTTAAGCTTTTATTTGTACAACAGAATCTGAAAATCCTAGATAACTGAATAATGATCTTAGATAAACATAATTTGAAAAGAAGACAAGGAAGTAACTTTAACCAGAAAAACGCCAGCTGTTGGCATTTTGGCTTTGCCCTTGACCGATGGCTGTAGCTTCTCCCCACTTGGGTGAGGCAGTTATGGCCGCTAAGTGCAGTATGATCATTAGTACTGGACTCCATTTTGCTATAAGATACCAGAGCTGACCTCTGTGTGAGAAAGGACTAAAGTAGAAGTGTTTTGTTTGTTTGCAGGACAAGAGGCTAGAACATAGGCAGACAGAGAAAGAGACTGAAGCAAAAATTTGGGAGTGGATCGTTTTAATTTTTTTTTTGTACTTTTTTTTCTTCTTCTTTTTCTTTTTGAGACAGAGTCTCGCTCTGTTGCCAGGGTGGAGTGCAGTGGCGCCATCTCGACTCACTGCAATCTCTGCCTTCTGGGTTCTAGCAATTCTCCTGCCTCAGCCTCCCAAGTAGCTGGAATTGCAGGCACAGCCAGCTAATTTTTGTATTTTTAGTAGAAATGGGGTTTCCCCATGTTGGCCAGAATGGTCTGGATCTCCTCAACTTGTGATCTGCCCGCCTCGGCCTCCCAGTGTGCTGGGATTACAGGCGTGAGCCACCGTGCCCGGCCCTTTTTGTACCTTTTTACTTATACTCTAAAACCTTTTTTAAGATTGCTTTTTCTTATTTCTTTTCTACCTACTACATTTTAAATACACCTCTAAGATGTAACAATGTTTGCAAGATTTCCGTTTTTTTTTTAATCTTAGAACTTTAAAAAGCAGGTAACCTACTTTGTGCCGAATTGGCTCATTTTTCTCTATGCCCACATAAGTAGAATTATAGTTTCACAAGGCGATAAGGTGCCTCCAGAAATGAAAAACTAATCCATCCTGCACTCCAGATGGAACTACACTCAAAAATAGCATTTGTAAAGTGTAAGGAAAGATGGCTCCTCATCCATTCCATAGAGAGAAATTGAGGCTAAAAGCTAGAAATGACTGGCACTTTGATCTTCCAGTCCTATCCCGGGTACCTTGACTTGTCCACTTCTTTTTTAGGAAGAAACAAGATTTAAGTGTGTTTCTTAAAATAAATTCATGTTCTCTTATTTTACTCAGATGCCTTTGTGCAGAAGCACATTTCATAGATAGTTGTCCTCATCTCTCTTTTGTCTTTTGTATATGATATTTCTTTAACTCCATGTACCTTTCTTCCCCTTCTCTTCTGTAGAAATCAAGACTTGGCTCAAATGTCTTCTCCTTTATGAAGCACTCCTAAATTATCTTAGATATATCTAATAATTTCTTATTCCTCTAATAAGCAAATAATTTCTTATTCCTCTCTTTTCCTATAGTACATGATGTGTACTAGTGCCTATCATCTCATGTCTTAATTGTGTGTACATCCCCATCCAGAACAAGGACCAGGTCAGTTTGTAGCTGTCAGTGGCCAGCATAGTACCTGTTATATAGAAGACACTTATAACATAATTGTTGAATGAATGAATCATCCAGTTTTTATAGCAGGAAGATAATAGAAAGCCAGAAGTCTTGTTTCTCCAAATTTTTTTCTCTAAAGTTTTCCTTCTTTTATTTTGTAATTTGATGAAATTATATTTTGTGTGTGTGTTGTTTGTTATTTTCTGGGGACTCTAATGCTTATAAAAGCTTACATTTTTTTTCTGTTAAAAAAAAAGTTACAGAGATCATAGGTTTGTTTTATCCCCAGAACTCAGCTTTTTAATGACCTTATTCCTATATGCCATGAGCAGAGTAGGGGTGAGATAAGCATCACTTCTATACTGGACCCTAGGTAGTGTACTGTGTCTAGTTCTAAGGGTGTTTTGTTTTATCTGTTTCAGTATTTGCACTAGTGAAACAGTAGTAGAAAAGTTTACAGACTTTTATAGTATGGTATATCTAAAGCTACTATAGCATGAAACTTAGTTTCCATTGTCTGTCTATATCCAAGAAAATGGATTGGGACAATTTAAGTTGGATGGATGGATGGATGGATGGATGGATAGATAGATGATAGATAGATAGACAAATAGATAGATAGAGTGTTATTTTAAAGTAATTAATGCGAATAATATATTATTTTTTCACATTTCCATAAATTATCTTGTGTTTCAGATCAGGAATGTTGGAGTCTGGTATTGACCGAATTATTTCTCAGGTTGTGGATCCAAAGATCAACCACACATTCAGACCTCAGGTGGAGAAAGCTGTGCATGAGTTTTTGGCCACGCTGAATCACAAAGAGGAAGCAAGTGGCAACACAGCTCCTGATGATGAGAAACCAGACTCTTCCCTTATTACACAAGGTGCTTTGCTTTTACTCTTGGTCAGTTCCGTTGTTTTTCTTCTTGAACTGAATATCAAGTTAGGGAGACTTGGCTCTTTAACACATTTTTTAATTTGGCTATTCCAGTGAAATTGTACTTACTTTAAATATCTCCTAAGTTCCTCAATTGTCATAACATTTCCTTTTTTAGATTAATAAAAATAATAAGCATATTATTAATGGGGTGTGTGAGTATGATAATAGAAGGAATAACTAAAATAATTAGAGAATATAGTCTTTTTCTAGGCATTAGACAGTTCCTCAGATTTGCATGGTGCCCTTCCTAAGATAATATATTAGAGAGATAGATAATTCAGAATATGGTATATACTAGTACTGGTACCTGAAAGTCTGAAAGAATATACAGATGGTCTGCGCAGCATATGCATCGTATAAAGATGACAGTGATGTGTGGTATTGATTTAGCAGAGGTATCTTCCTTCTGATTAAATGTATTCTAAAACTTCTCTTTTTCTTTAAGGTGTTCCTGCTCCTGGGCCCAGTGCTAATGTAGCCAATGATGCCATGTCGATATTGGAAACCATAACTTCTCTTAACCAAGAAGCCAGTGCTGCTAGGGCTTCAACAGAAACATCAAATGCCAAGACCAATGAGAGAGCATCAAAAAAACTTCCATCTCAGCCAACCACTGATACTGGTACTGACAAAGAAAGAACTTCAGAGGACATGGCTGATAAAGAAAAATCTACAGCTGACTGTGGAGGTGAAGGACTAGAAACAGCCCCAAAGTCTGAAGAATTTAGCGACCTTCCTTGTCCAGTTGAAGAAATTAAAAATTACACAAAAGAGCATAATAATTTAATTCTGCTAAATAAGGATGTTCAACAGGAAAGCAGTGAGCAAAAAAATAAATCAACAGACAAAGGTGAAAAGAAGCCAGACAGCAATGAGAAAGGAGAAAGAAAGAAAGAAAAGAAGGAAAAGACTGAAAAGAAATTTGACCACTCAAAAAAGAGTGAAGATACACAGAAAGTTAAAGATGAAAAACAAGCAAAAGAAAAAGAAGTAGAGAGTTTAAAACTTCCTTCAGACAAGAACAGTAATAAAGCTAAAACTGTTGAAGGGACAAAAGAAGGTATATAAAAACTTGCAAACATCTACAAAGTTTAAAGAACAGTATTTTGGGATCAGGGAAGTATCAAATTTGCCTTCGTATTTTCATAAGTTTATTTAATACTTTTGGAAACTTAAATCCCCTTTGCCTAAGGAAAAAAACAAATATTTGTATTTTTGTATACTAATATATCTGTTCACAGAGTAAATTAATAGAGAAATTATGAATTTATAATTTGTCTTATAATTTATTCACATACATTATTTTAAGCAACTTAATTCATAGTTGGATATCCTAATCTTTATTAGGTAGTAAATACTTCAGTTACTTAAAATTCATTTTTTTATTATATCATACATTGTAAATTAATAGTTCAGTTATTTTTACAGAAGTCTACTTTGCCTTTGTATTTTCTGTAAACCACTCTGCCTTGTTTAATAGTTTGACACGTATTTAAAGCAGAAAATTTTAAATGTAATTTAGTAATTGAGCTCTGAATATGTTCTTGTAACGAAATGATTTTTTTTCTGTTTTATTTTCCTCTTGAAGATTTATCTTTGATAGATTCTGATGTGGATGGACTTACAGACATCACAGTTAGCTCTGTTCATACCAGTGACCTTTCATCTTTTGAAGAAGATACTGAAGAGGAAGTTGTAACGTCTGATAGCATGGAAGAAGGAGAGATTACGTCAGATGGTAAAGCATTTTACATAATAATGCCTCTGAAGCATCCTGTCAAGCATTATTTGTATATTCTGATGGCTATATCCTGAAAAACAGTGTGGTATAATAGCAAGAGCATGGGATTTTGTAGTTGAAAGATTTGTTTCTGAGACCCAGCTCCAAAGGTGTCTGTCTGGGCAAGCTTGGTAAGTTACTAAATCTCAACAACCTTTGGTTCTTCATTCTTTAACTCTATCCCCTAGTATGATTATTAATTTAAAATGTAGAGGAGATAAATATATGAAGATGCTTTTTATTTGTGTGTTTCACATTTGGGGGCAGCATAGTCCACAACACTGCCCTCAATTAATGGCACCAGTTGCAAGTTCAGGGTTCCCCAAGACCACCTTTAGATTTGATAATTTGCTAAAAGGGCTCATAGAACTTACTGAAAGGTGGTATACTCACAGCTGTGGTTGTTTACAGTTAAGGTACTCAGATTAAAATCTGCCAAGGGAAGAGGCACACAGGGTAGAGTCCAGGAAAGTTTCAAACTTCCAATTGTTCCCCCTTGGATTACTTCCTCTGCATTGATGTCTGACGACATATGCAGAATATTGCCAACCAGGGAAGTTCACCAGAGCCTTGGGATCCAAAGTTCTTACCAAGGCTCTAGCATATAGTCAAAGTTGGCTGCCCACATGGCTGATCTCAGTCTCTAACCCCTCTAGAGGTCAAACTCATACTCCATGACCCACCACTCCAACCCTAAATCACATTGTTAGACTGTTTAGCTTGACTCAAGAGCCTTCGCACTCTGAAACACTCCAGTCAGGCATAGCATTCCAGAGGCTTAGAGATTACCTCCCAGAAGCTAATGGTAAAGGCCAGACCTCTCTGGGCAAGGCTGAATTCTTTATAATACAGTTTGTTTTTCAGAAAACCCCTCCTGAGCACTTCCTATCTTCCAGGCGCTGTGCTAAGGACGTTCGTGTAATAACTCCTGTAGTCCTCAGAACAACCCCAGGAAGTAGGTATAGGCAAGGAGACAAAGTCAGAGAGACCATGTCTTGTCCAGTCATGTAGCTAGTGAGCACCAGTGCAGATTTCAAACCTGAGTCTGTGCTTCTTACCAATATCTTACGCTGCTCTTACCACATGATTAAATTCTGTTTAGGACTATTAGTTTAGGAATAATAAAAATACTGAGTTTTATTTGCAATTGCCTATAGAGAGCATCTTAAAATTTGTTGCTAGCTTTCAGATAGACTACCTAGAGAGAAAATCATAGAGGAGAAAACGTATAAGCTTGTAACACCATAGATGAATGTCTCAGTCCCTCCCTTTTTTTTTTTCTTCAATTTCACAAACTAAAAAAAGCAGCAGCAGCACTTTCTAATTGTCATATCTGTCCTCATGAGGTCAGCTCTGTGTTACCTGTATAGGAAGAATGCTCCTTATCCTGTGAACACTCCACTTTCTCTACCCTAACTAAAATTAATTCTTGATGCCTTTTTGGGTCTTCTTAAGTTTTTTCCTGGTAAGACTAGATTTTATATGTATGGAATTTAAAAAGTAAGAAGATGGCTATTTTAAGAGTATATGGTAGGAAATGAAAACCTTGTTTACTTTTTTTCTTCTTGCTGTGTCAAAGCAAAACAGATTACCTTCCAGTTATTGATCCAGTTATTGATTCAATCCAGTTATTGATTCTTGCCTCTTCCCTAAATGAGAAATTCAGAGGTGGTCATTAAAATCTCAAGTTTACTTTAAAGTACAGCTTCCAGTGGATTTGTTGAACTTAACAATGGTAAAGCATAAATATCAAGTCCAGTGAAAAATAAGAATTGTTTGTCCGGAGAACACTGAGGCACAGATGGAGGCTGTTAGGCTGAGATAGCTCCAATGCCTTGGTTTCCTACAAAGGCAAACTGAAGCTCAGTCTAAATAGTAAAACAGAGTTTAAACTTAGCTCATCAGAAACCTCCAGTTAACTTCTAACTAGGGACTTTCCACCAGATCATATTCAGATAAGGCACACACCTAGCTGTAGCCAATCCAGTCATGTATTTCGTCTGCTTTTGTGTTCAGCCTGTAAAAGCCCACTGCTTGTGTTGCCGAAGCAGAGCTCTCAGAACCTCTCCTCGTTCTGATGCCTGATTCATGAATCATTCTTTGCTCCAAAAAACTCTGTTAAATTTAATTTGTCTGAAATTTTCCTTTTAACAGCATAAATAATTATAATGTCTAACTTTTCTTTGTCTTATTTATGTGTGAGAAGCTGATAAGAAATAAAAATAAGAATTATAGCCTTTAAAAGTCAATTTCTGAAATTTTCACATCCTAATATTTCCCCTTTTGGACCTCCAATTGATCTTGCCTTTGCTGCTTGTACAGCATAATGTTGATTTTATGCTAATTCACAGACATACTCCTCTTGCTATTAACTTTCTTACAGATGAAGAGAAGAACAAACAGAATAAAACAAAAACTCAAACTACTGNTAAATTAATAGTTCAGTTATTTTACAGAAGTCTACTTTGCCTTTGTATTTTCTGTAAACCACTCTGCCTTGTTTAATAGTTTGACACGTATTTAAAGCAGAAAATTTTAAATGTAATTTAGTAATTGAGCTCTGAATATGTTCTTGTAACGAAATGATTTTTTTTCTGTTTTATTTTCCTCTTGAAGATTTATCTTTGATAGATTCTGATGTGGATGGACTTACAGACATCACAGTTAGCTCTGTTCATACCAGTGACCTTTCATCTTTTGAAGAAGATACTGAAGAGGAAGTTGTAACGTCTGATAGCATGGAAGAAGGAGAGATTACGTCAGATGGTAAAGCATTTTACATAATAATGCCTCTGAAGCATCCTGTCAAGCATTATTTGTATATTCTGATGGCTATATCCTGAAAACAGTGTGGTATAATAGCAAGAGCATGGGATTTTGTAGTTGAAAGATTTGTTTCTGAGACCCAGCTCCAAAGGTGTCTGTCTGGGCAAGCTTGGTAAGTTACTAAATCTCAACAACCTTTGGTTCTTCATTCTTTAACTCTATCCCCTAGTATGATTATTAATTTAAAATGTAGAGGAGATAAATATATGAAGATGCTTTTATTTGTGTGTTTCACATTTGGGGCAGCATAGTCCACAACACTGCCCTCAATTAATGGCACCAGTTGCAAGTTCAGGGTTCCCCAAGACCACCTTTAGATTTGATAATTTGCTAAAAGGGCTCATAGAACTTACTGAAAGGTGGTATACTCACAGCTGTGGTTGTTTACAGTTAAGGTACTCAGATTAAAATCTGCCAAGGGAAGAGGCACACAGGGTAGAGTCCAGGAAAGTTTCAAACTTCCAATTGTTCCCCTTGGATTACTTCCTCTGCATTGATGTCTGACGACATATGCAGAATATTGCCAACCAGGGAAGTTCACCAGAGCCTTGGGATCCAAAGTTCTTACCAAGGCTCTAGCATATAGTCAAAGTTGGCTGCCCACATGGCTGATCTCAGTCTCTAACCCCTCTAGAGGTCAAACTCATACTCCATGACCCACCACTCCAACCCTAAATCACATTGTTAGACTGTTTAGCTTGACTCAAGAGCCTTCGCACTCTGAAACACTCCAGTCAGGCATAGCATTCCAGAGGCTTAGAGATTACCTCCCAGAAGCTAATGGTAAAGGCCAGACCTCTCTGGGCAAGGCTGAATTCTTTATAATACAGTTTGTTTTCAGAAAACCCCTCCTGAGCACTTCCTATCTTCCAGGCGCTGTGCTAAGGACGTTCGTGTAATAACTCCTGTAGTCCTCAGAACAACCCCAGGAAGTAGGTATAGGCAAGGAGACAAAGTCAGAGAGACCATGTCTTGTCCAGTCATGTAGCTAGTGAGCACCAGTGCAGATTTCAAACCTGAGTCTGTGCTTCTTACCAATATCTTACGCTGCTCTTACCACATGATTAAATTCTGTTTAGGACTATTAGTTTAGGAATAATAAAATACTGAGTTTTATTTGCAATTGCCTATAGAGAGCATCTTAAAATTTGTTGCTAGCTTTCAGATAGACTACCTAGAGAGAAAATCATAGAGGAGAAAACGTATAAGCTTGTAACACCATAGATGAATGTCTCAGTCCCTCCCTTTTTTTTTTTCTTCAATTTCACAAACTAAAAAAAGCAGCAGCAGCACTTTCTAATTGTCATATCTGTCCTCATGAGGTCAGCTCTGTGTTACCTGTATAGGAAGAATGCTCCTTATCCTGTGAACACTCCACTTTCTCTACCCTAACTAAAATTAATTCTTGATGCCTTTTGGGTCTTCTTAAGTTTTTTCCTGGTAAGACTAGATTTTATATGTATGGAATTTAAAAGTAAGAAGATGGCTATTTTAAGAGTATATGGTAGGAAATGAAAACCTTGTTTACTTTTTTTCTTCTTGCTGTGTCAAAGCAAAACAGATTACCTTCCAGTTATTGATCCAGTTATTGATTCAATCCAGTTATTGATTCTTGCCTCTTCCCTAAATGAGAAATTCAGAGGTGGTCATTAAAATCTCAAGTTTACTTTAAAGTACAGCTTCCAGTGGATTTGTTGAACTTAACAATGGTAAAGCATAAATATCAAGTCCAGTGAAAATAAGAATTGTTTGTCCGGAGAACACTGAGGCACAGATGGAGGCTGTTAGGCTGAGATAGCTCCAATGCCTTGGTTTCCTACAAAGGCAAACTGAAGCTCAGTCTAAATAGTAAAACAGAGTTTAAACTTAGCTCATCAGAAACCTCCAGTTAACTTCTAACTAGGGACTTTCCACCAGATCATATTCAGATAAGGCACACACCTAGCTGTAGCCAATCCAGTCATGTATTTCGTCTGCTTTTGTGTTCAGCCTGTAAAAGCCCACTGCTTGTGTTGCCGAAGCAGAGCTCTCAGAACCTCTCCTCGTTCTGATGCCTGATTCATGAATCATTCTTTGCTCCAAAAAACTCTGTTAAATTTAATTTGTCTGAAATTTTCCTTTTAACAGCATAAATAATTATAATGTCTAACTTTTCTTTGTCTTATTTATGTGTGAGAAGCTGATAAGAAATAAAATAAGAATTATAGCCTTTAAAAGTCAATTTCTGAAATTTTCACATCCTAATATTTCCCCTTTTGGACCTCCAATTGATCTTGCCTTTGCTGCTTGTACAGCATAATGTTGATTTTATGCTAATTCACAGACATACTCCTCTTGCTATTAACTTTCTTACAGATGAAGAGAAGAACAAACAGAATAAAACAAAAACTCAAACTACTGATTCTAGTGAAGGAAAAACAAAAAGTGTACGGCATGCGTATGTCCACAAACCTTACCTTTACTCAAAGTACTATAGTGATTCTGATGATGAGCTTACTGTAGAACAACGACGACAGTCCATTGTAAGTCCACTTTGTTCTGTTATTTTAACCTACTACATCAGGTTAACAAACTTAAATAGTCTATCTGCAAGGTACTGGTGTGCATGTGAAGCAGAGACATACAGGATTTGCCTGTAGGAACCTTGCTATTTAACTAGGTAGAGGAGATGTAAACATGTGACAGAGATGTTTGTGTCATCATTACTAATACAAGTGAATATCCCTTATCCGAAATGGGTGGACCAGAGGTGTTGCAAATTTTGGAATTTTTCACAATTTGGAATATTTGCATATACATAGTGAGAAATCTTAGGGATGGAACCCAAGTCTAAACATAAAATTCATTTGTGTGTCTTATATACCTATGCACATAGCCTGCCGATTATTCTATACAATGTTTTTGATAATTTGGTGCATGAAACAAAGTTTTGACTACAGTTTGATTGCCACCTGTCACATGAAGTCAGGTGTGGAATTTTCCACTTGTGACAGCATGTCAGTGCTAAAGAGTTCAGATTTTCAGATGATGGTTGCTCAACCTATAGTAGTGAAACTGGCAACAACCTAAATGCTTTACAGTATGGAAATGTTTAAACCAAGTGTAGATCCAGTCCTGCAAGGATATGATATGCAGCTATTAACATACTATTGAGATGGAAATGCTGTTCACCTATTTCTTGGATTCGAAAATATTTCTAATTATAAAATGTACCACTGAATTAATAACCGCTTTTTAAAGAAAATTACTAACTTATTATTACATATGTATGTTAGTTTTAAGATAGCTTACCATTTTAGAAACATTAAAGTATGAAAAGTTGTAAAATATGAAAAGTTCAGAATCAGGAAATATTGTTACATAGGAAAATGATTTGAAGAAACTGCCCCAAAATGCTAGTGGTGATTAGCTTTCACTTCAGGTTTATCTCTTGTAAAGGTTACTTGGTTAGAAGTTATGCACCTGCTTAGGATTTTTGGCACTCCGGGCCAGAAAAGAGTAGTAAGAGTAGCACAATGATTGTGAATTCTTTCTGCTGTAAAAGACAATAGCTGCAAGTCCCAAGTCCCTTGGGTCCCAAGCATATAACCATCAAGTCATATATGTTGTAGAACTAGCCTATCACTTGAATTTTTATTTCAACTGTTTTCTATAAGAATAGTTGGAAAGTTATAAACAGCTACCTATATATACTTAATGTTCATAGATATTTTCACAGCTGTCTTTTTAATTGAAACAACCAGCTTATTTAATCACTTTTTTCCCAAAATAATACCTTGCCCATTCTTTAAACTAATGGCATTCTGAAAGAGTAATGGCAAATTTTCATAATTGTTTATTTTATTCTGGTAACTTCCAGATTGAAACATACACATACATATGTATGTATACACATACAGATAAATGTGTGTATATATATGTAGTGTATGTGCATTTTTTCAGAGCCCATTAATTTGAACATCTGAAGGGTAAACTAAAACTTTTAAAAAATACAGTTTTTCAGTGTGTTTCTGCCTTTGCCTAATAATCTGTTAGGATATTTTGTGGTTTTAGGCCAAAGAAAAAGAAGAGAGGCTTTTAAGAAGGCGAATTAATAGAGAGAAACTTGAAGAAAAACGAAAACAGAAAGCAGAAAAGACAAAGTCTTCAAAAACCAAGAGTCAAGGTATACATGTTAACTTTTAATATTTTAAACTATCTTATATATTTCATTATTTTCCAGGTACTCTTATGTTACTTATGAGACATGGATATAAAATAAAAGGAACTATTCTCAAATGTGGAAGGTTTCCTTACGTTTTAATCTCATGTGTTTATTCATTTTTCTTTTTTATTATATTGCTAAATCTTAATTAAACATTTTATCAGATACCAGCTTATGCAACTCGTTTGTTAGCAGTTTATTTTTCTGTAATGATTTGATTATCACTGGAAAGTAGATTGTTAACAATGAGTTATCAACCCTTGCTGATGATTAATGAAATTAATCTATGCTTATGTTAACTAAAATGTCAAACATTTACCTGTAAGATTGCATTCAACAAAATTGTATTCCCTCTGGTCACTAATCCTATGTAATATGTGAATTCACACATACACACACTTATGTGATCATTTGAAATAGGAAAGATAAGACTTCTTCATCCAAAATATTATGTCTGTTCTAGCACAGCTTAAAAATATTAAAGCCATTTTGGCTTTAACAATGATTAGAAAATCTTAATGAAAATTAATATTACACTGTTTCTAAAACTTTTCTGAAATACATTTTATTGATTGCTTCTTTTCTAGGCAGGAGTAGTGTGGACCTAGAGGACTCATCAACAAAGAGTTTGGAACCTAAAGCCCCCAGAATTAAAGAAGTCCTTAAAGAACGGAAAGTTTTAGAAAAAAAGGTAGCCTTGAGCAAAAAGAGAAAAAAAGATTCAAGGTACATATTTTGTCTGGGCATGTTTCCCTTGTAACACTCCCCCGGGTGCTTTCAGAAGAGAGGCATTGAAGTGACACTAAAGAGTTGTACTTAGGATGTGTATGTTGCTGCATATTTATGAAGGACCTTAGGATTTCGTATTTAGTATCAAAATGTTAATATCTATAACATTTCTAAGTAGTGTATCTTAATCTTTTCGCGTGTCCCAGATCTTTTTGTAAATTTGATGAGCGCTTTAGACCCTCTCCCCTGAAAAATGTACGTGCATAAGCTAACAATTATCCCTAGAGTTTCAGAGTTTATGGATCCTCTGGAAATTATCTGGAAGTATTCCTCTTGTTGGCGTTCAGTAACCACTTGTTTACAATTATTATTTCCAGTCTTTCCACGCTTTTAGTTTTACCAGTATTCCATGATTCTCCCCCAACCCAGAATCTGAGCCAGATTCCTTGTTAACACTGCATTATCTTGGTTAACTTTTTAAGAATTAGAAAGCTAAAGAGACTCTTGAGGGTAGCTATGAAGTCATGTGAGCCATGGGCTGCAATTTGTTTATTCCATCAAGTTGCGTTTATGTAACTTTATCACAGACTTCAAGATAACTGATTTGATAATTTGCAGAACTTGGTAAGAGTAGTAAGCTCTCAAATTTCTTACTGTTATTACATCTTATCCTTATTGATCTGAATAAATAAGACTTCCCTCTTTACTCAAAAGATAGTAATTTTGAAGTGTAATTATAGCTGATAAAATATTCATCTTTAAGCAACAAATTAGGAATTTTTGTTTCGGCTGTACTTTCCCTTAGCACCAAAAACAGTTCATGCCATATTTGGGATTGTGCTCTCCTTTGTTGACCAATAATTGATAGGATTTAAATTGAAATGTAACAAGTCTCCATTTATCGATTAAGTGTATAAATTATAGTAAACGGCCAGGCGCTGTGGCTCACGCCTTTAATCTCAGCACTTTGGGAGGCAGGGGCGGGTGGATCACATGAGGTCAGGAGTTTGAGACCAGCCTGACCAACATGGTGAAACCCTGTCTGTACTAAAAATACAAAATTAGCCAGGCATTGTGGCGCATGCCTGTAATCCCAGCTACTTGGAAGGCTGAGGCAGGAGAATTACTTGAACTCAGGAGTGGAGATTGCAGTGAACCAAGATTGCGCGATTGCACTCCAGCCTGGGCAACAAGAGCAAGACTCCACCTCAAAAAATAATAATAAAATAAGATAAATAAAACTTGTAGTAAAGGAAAGCTTTTATTGTTTTCAACCTTCCTGAAAATTTTCACATTTGATTCATGCTTTATATTTGACTCTTTCACCCTTAGGAATGTTGAAGAGAACTCCAAAAAGAAACAGCAATCTGAAGAAGATTCCAAAGAAACCTTTAAAACAAGTGAAGTATGTCTTAATAAAACCTCATTTCAAATGCTGTTTTGTTAGATAGAGGCTGTTTATTCCTTTGGAATAAAAGTTAGCATGTCATTTGACTTTTTTCAAGTTAAATAAAATGTCACTTACATTCAGCATTTTTGAAACCCCATTTTGTTATGTCCCAAATTGCCCATTTTGTTGAGTTGATTTATATATTTGTCTTTTATCTAGGTAATAGCTACTTTTCTTCTCTTTTCCCATTTCTTATAATTGCAATAACAAAAATGCCAGTAATGACAAAAAAACAGAAAAAGGGAGGCTAAAATTAAAATCTAAAATCCCCCCACTATAACAAATTATCCTTTTTATTCCCTTTCATTCCTTATCCACAAGTCCACATAATTTTTTAGAGTACAAGTAATCTGGCAAACTGTTTTTAACATTTTACTCATTTCATGTCACCTTCTAGGCTTCCTAATTATTTAATGATTGTGTAGTGTTACATGTAATGCAGATACCGTAATGTATTTAAGTATGTCCTTATATTTTAGCGCTTAGGTTGTTTCCAAGATTTGATCATTTTAAACAGTAAAACCAACGTACAATGTTTTCTTCCCCCTCTCAGGATTATTTTCGTGGGACAAACTTTTGCTTGAACTGGTTTAAAATTCTTATTTACAAAGCCACATTATCTATAGTTCTGTAGCTAAAATATCTTACTATTTCCAGAGGGAAAAAGTAATAGTTTAGTGATTATTTGTTTATCATCAGCAAACATAAATTTATTTACTCAGAAATTAAAGGTGTATTTAGAAATATATAGTGATGGTTTAATGACATATTTTTAAAGATTTAGCTTTGTGATAACTCTCTATAAAAAATTATCTCATAAGATTGTATTCACATTGTTTAGAATTAGTTTTTTATTGTGAAGTTAGGTTGATGCAAACTCCTGTTAGTTCTTTGAGGAATTTAATTTTAAGCTATTTAATAAGGTCTTGTTATGACCTGGACTCTATTATTAGTAGAAATACATTAATCTTTGTGTTGACATTTAAGGATATGCAGTGTTAAACTGACCTAGAGGCACAAAGGTCTGTCTAAGAACTTTGGCCCATTATTTGCATAAGAATAATTATAGTTAGTAGTCAGTGGGTCTTTATTGAAGTAGATTTAGTCAACATCCCCTCATTAATATTAATCACCTACTTAGGGCCAAACCACAGGGCCAGGAGGAAGGTTTAGATGCTCTTGTCTCAGTATCTTTTTTGAATACATAAACATATGCATATGTTATATATGATATGGTTACTATGAGTTATTGTGTACATTTGAAGCTTCATGTATAGAATGTTGTACAAGTAGCCTAAATTCATGAGGTTTCCATGCATAATTCAGGTTTCTAAATCAAAATATAGGAAATCTATCTTTCAGTGTATTTCAATTTTAAATTGCCTTCATGTATTATGTTTTTGACTGTAAAGGACATTGGACTGTCATTTATTTAGCTTGTATTTATTATTGAGTACTGGGCATTAGTGAGCTCTAGTGATACAGAATTGAAGAATTCATAGACAAATCAGTGCCTGTGATATACTGGAAGGAGTACTAGACATGGAATGAAATAATCTAAACTCATTTCTAACACACCTACTTGAGGCCTGAGTGTCAAGTTATAGAATCATGCTGAGCTTCAATTTCCTGATGGTTTAATGGCATATTTTTAAGTATTTAACTTTATTTTGTGATAAATCTCTATGAGAAGTAATCTCATCAAATTGTGTTCATATTGTTTAGAATTAGTTTTTTTATTGTGAAATGTGGTTGTTGTAAACTCCTGTTAGTTCTTTGAGGAATTTAGCTTTTAAAATCAAGTTAATAATATCTATTTTAAAATCAGGTGAGTTTTGACACCTACACGGGCTGCTTGCAAGAATTAAGTGAGATGTTACATATGTGACGGCACTCAACATATTAGTGTACCCAAATGTTACATTTGAATCTAAAGATTGATTTTGGTATTTCTCATATTTTAATCTTTGTTTTCTTTCAGCATTGTGAAAAGGAAAAAATGTCTTCTTCAAAAGAGCTGAAGCATGTTCATGCAAAAAGTGAACCAAGTAAACCTGCCCGGAGACTTTCAGAGTCTTTGCATGTAGTTGATGAAAACAAAAATGAATCCAAAGTAGAAAGAGAACATAAAAGACGGACATCTACTCCTGTTATCATGGAGGGGGCACAGGAAGAGACTGACACAAGAGATGCAAAAAGGCAAGTAGAACGTGCAGAAATTTGCACCGAAGAGCCCCAGAAACAGAAAAGCACACTTAAAAATGAAAAACATCTAAAGAAAGAGGATTCTGAAACACCACATTTGAAAAGCCTACTTAAGAAAGAGGTGAAATCCTCCAAGGAGAAGCCTGAAAGAGAGAAAACTCCATCAGAAGACAAATTGCCTGTGAAACATAAATATAAAGGTGATTGTATGCATAAAACAGGTGATGAGACTGAGCTTCACTCTTCTGAGAAAGGTTTAAAGGTAGAGGAAAATATTCAAAAGCAAAGTCAACAAACAAAGCTTTCTTCAGATGATAAAGCCGAACGAAAAAGTAAACACAGGAATGAAAGGAAATTATCAGTATTAGGCAAAGATGGAAAGCCAGTTTCTGAATATATTATAAAAACAGATGAGAATGTTCGTAAAGAAAACAACAAAAAAGAGAGACGCTTGTCAGCTGAAAAAACTAAGGCAGAGCACAAATCAAGAAGGTCAAGTGATTCTAAAATTCAGAAAGATTCTCTGGGTTCCAAGCAACATGGTATCACATTACAGAGAAGAAGTGAAAGTTATTCGGAAGATAAATGTGATATGGACTCCACTAACATGGATAGTAACTTGAAATCAGAAGAGTTTGTGCACAAGGAGAAACGACGAACAAAGAGCTTGTTAGAAGAGAAACTTGTGTTGAAGTCTAAATCAAAAAGTCAAGGCAAACAGTTAAAAGTTGGAGAAACAGAATTACAAGAAGGTGTCACAAAACAGGCAACCACTCCAAAACCAGACAAGGAGAAGAACACAGAAGAAAATGACTCAGAAAAACAGCGAAAGTCTAAAGTTGAAGACAAACCTTTTGAAGAAACTGGTGTTGAACCTATATTAGAGGCTGCTTCTTCTTCAGCACATACTACACAGAAGGATTCTAGTCATAGAACCAAGTTACCCTTAGCAAAGGAGAAATATAAGAGTGATAAAGACTCCACTTCCACTAGGCTTGAGAGAAAGTTGTCAGATGGCCACAAAAGCAGAAGCTTAAAACATAGTAGTAAAGACATAAGAAAGAAGGAAGAAAATAAGGCAGATGACAAGGATGGTAAAGAAATTGACAGTAATCATGAAAAGGCCAGAGGTAATAGTTCACTCATGGAAAAGAAATTAAGCAGAAGATTGTGTGAAAATCGGAGAGGAAGCTTGTCACAAGAAATGACTAAAGGAGAAGAAAAGCTAGCAGCAAACACTTTGAGCACTCCCAGCGGTTCTTCCCTTCAGAGACCAAAAAAGAGTGGTGATACGACATTGATCCCTGAACAAGAGCCAATGGAAATTGATTCTGAGCCAGGTGTTGAAAATGTGTTTGAAGTATCTAAAACCCAAGACAGCCGCAATAATAATTCTCAGCAAGACATTGACTCTGAAAATATGAAACAAAAAACTTCTGCCACAGTTCTAAAGGACGAATTGAGAACTTGCACAGCAGATTCAAAAACAACAGCTCCAGCTTATAAGCCAGGCCGTGGAACGGGAGTTAATAGTAATTCTGAAAAGCATGCCGACCATAGAAGCACCCTGACCAAGAAAATGCATATCCAAAGTGCTGTGTCCAAACTCAACCCTGGGGAGAAAGAACCCATTCATAGAGGAACTAATGAAGTGAATATAGATTCTGAAACTGTTCATAGAATGTTACTGAGTGCCCCATCAGAAAATGATAGGGTACAGAAGAATTTGAAAAACACAGCTGCTGAAGAACATGTTGCTCAAGGAGATGCTGCTCTTGAACATTCCACAAATTTAGACTCCTCTCCATCCTTAAGTTTAGTGACTGTTGTGCCTCTGAGGGACTCTTATGATCCAGATGTAATTCCTGTGTTTGACAAAAGAACTGTTTTGGAAGGTGGCACAGCCAGCACCTCCCCTGTAGAGCACTCTGCTCTCTCTAATCAAAGTCTGACTGTTAGGGAATCAGAAGTCCTTAAGACAAGTGACAGCAAAGAAGGTGGTGAAGGTTTCACAGTAGATACACCAGCAAAAGCAAGCGTCACTAGCAAAAGACACATTCCAGAAGGTCACCAGGCTACTTTATTGGATGGTAAACAAGGAAAGGTAATCATGCCTCTTGCAAGCAAGTTAACAGGCATGATTGTGGAAAATGAGAATGTTACCAAAGAAGGTGGTTTAGTGGACATAGCCAAGAAAGAAAGTGACTTAAATGCAGAGCCCAATTTAAAGCAGACAGTTAAAGCAACAGTAGAAAATGGCAAGAAGGATGGCATTGCTGTTGATCACGTTGTAGGCATGAGTACAGAAAAATATGCTGAACCTATCAAACTTAAGCATAAAAGAGGCCCAGGTAAAGTGAAAGACATATCAATTGATGTTGACAGAAGGAATGAAAACAGTGAGGTAGACACCAGTGCTGGAAGTGGCTCTGCACCCTCTGTTTTGCACCAAAGGAATGGACAAACTGAGGATGTGGCAACTGGGCCTGGGAGAGCAGAAAAGACTTCTGTTGCCACTAGTACTGAAGGGAAGGACAAAGATGTCACCTTAAGTCCAGTGAAGGCTGGGCTTGCCACAACTACTTCTTCAGAAACAAGAGAGAGTGAGGTGGCTTTACCCTGCACCAGCATTGAGGCAGATGAAGGCCTTATAATAGGAACACATTCCAGAAATAATCCTCTTCATGTTGGTGCAGAAGCCAGTGAATGCACTGTTTTTGCTGCAGCTGAAGAAGGCGGGGCTGTTGTCACGGAAGGATTTGCTGAAAGTGAAACCTTCCTCACAAGCACTAAGGAAGGGGAAAGTGGGGAATGTGCTGTGGCTGAATCTGAGGACAGAGCAGCAGACCTGCTGGCTGTACATGCAGTTAAAATCGAAGCCAATGTAAATAGCGTTGTGACAGAGGAAAAGGATGATGCTGTAACCAGTGCAGGCTCTGAAGAAAAATGTGATGGTTCTTCAAGTAGAGACTCAGAAATAGTTGAAGGAACTATTACTTTTATTAGTGAAGTTGAAAGTGATGGAGCAGTTACAAGTGCTGGGACAGAAATAAGAGCAGGATCTATAAGCAGTGAAGAGGTGGATGGCTCCCAGGGAAATATGAGAATGGGTCCCAAAAAAGAAACAGAGGGCACTGTGACATGTACAGGAGCAGAAGGCAGAAGTGGTAACTTTGTGATCTGCTCAGTAACCAGAGCAGGGCCCCGGGAGGAACGCATGGTTACAGGTGCAGGTGTTGCCCTGGGAGATAATGATGCACCACCAGGAACAAGTGCCAGTCAAGAAGGAGATGGTTCTGTGAATGATGGTACAGAAGGTGAGAGTGCAGTCACCAGCACAGGAATAACAGAAGATGGAGAGGGGCCAGCAAGTTGCACAGGTTCAGAAGATAGCAGTGAAGGTTTTGCTATAAGTTCTGAATCGGAAGAAAATGGAGAGAGTGCAATGGACAGCACAGTAGCCAAAGAAGGCACTAATGTACCGTTAGTTGCTGCTGGTCCTTGTGATGATGAAGGCATTGTGACTAGCACAGGCGCAAAAGAGGAAGACGAGGAAGGGGAGGGTGTTGTGACTAGTACTGGAAGAGGAAATGAAATTGGGCATGCTTCAACTTGTACAGGGTTAGGAGAAGAAAGTGAAGGGGTATTGATTTGTGAAAGTGCAGAAGGGGACAGTCAGATTGGTACTGTGGTAGAGCATGTGGAAGCTGAGGCTGGAGCTGCCATCATGAATGCAAATGAAAATAATGTTGACAGCATGAGTGGCACAGAGAAAGAAAGTAAAGACACAGATATCTGCTCCAGTGCAAAAGGGATTGTAGAAAGCAGTGTGACCAGTGCAGTCTCAGGAAAGGATGAAGTGACACCAGTTCCAGGAGGTTGTGAGGGTCCTATGACTAGTGCTGCATCTGATCAAAGTGACTGTCAGCTCGAAAAAGTTGAAGATACCACTATTTCCACTGGCCTGGTAGGGGGTAGTTACGATATTCTTGTATCTGGTGAAGTCCCAGAATGTGAAGTTGCCCACACATCACCAAGTGAAAAAGAAGATGAGGACATCATCACCTCTGTAGAAAATGAAGAGTGTGATGGCCTCATGGCAACTACAGCCAGTGATATTACCAACCAAAATAGCTTAGCTGGGGGTAAAGATCAAGGCAAAGGCTTGATGATTTCCACCAGTACCACAAATGATTACACCCCTCAGGTAAGCGCAATTACAGATGTGGAAGGAGGTCACTCAAATGCTCTGAGAACTGAAGAAAACATGGAAGGTACCAGAGTAAACACAGAAGAATTTGAGGCCCCCATGCCCAGTGCAGTCTCAGGAGATAACAGCCAACTCACTGTCAGTAGAAATGAAGAGAAAGATGAGTGTGCCATGATTTCCACAAGCATAGGGGAAGAATTTGAAGTGCCTATCTCCAGTGCAACAACCATCAAGTGTGCTGAAAGTCTCCAGCCAGTTGCAGCAGCAGTGGAAGAAAGGGCTACAGGTCCAGTCTTGATAAGCACCGCTGACTTTGAGGGGCCTATGCCCAGTGCTTCCCCAGAAGCTGAAAGTCCTCTTGCCTCAACCAGCAAGGAGGAGAAGGATGAATGTGCTCTCATTTCCACTAGCATAGCAGAAGAGTGTGAGGCTTCTGTTTCCGGTGTAGTTGTTGAAAGTGAAAATGAGCGAGCTGGTACAGTCATGGAAGAAAAAGACGGGAGTGCCATCATCTCCACGAGCTCGGTGGAAGACTGTGAGGGCCCAGTGTCCAGTGCTGTCCCTCAGGAGGAAGGCCACGCCTCAGTCACACCAGCAGAGGAGATGAGTGACACTGCCATGATTTCCACAAGCACCTCTGAAGGGTGTGAAGCAGTCATGATTGGTGCTGTCCTCCAGGATGAAGATCGGCTGACCATCACAAGAGTGGAAGACTTGAGCGATGCTGCCATCATCTCCACCAGCACAGCAGAATGTGTGCCAATTTCTGCCAGCATTGACAGACATGAAGAGAACCAGCTGACTGCAGACAACCCAGAAGGGAATGGTGACCTGTCAGCCACAGAAGTGAGCAAGCACAAGGTCCCCATGTCCAGCCTAATTGCTGAGAATAACTGTCGGTGTCCTGGGCCAGTCAGGGGAGGCAAAGAACGGGGTCCCTTGTTGACCGTGAGCACTGAGGAGGGGCACAACGGGCCATCAGTCCACAAACCCTCTGCAGGGCAAGGCCATCCAAGTGCTGTTTGTGCAGAAAAGGAAGAGAAGTGTGGCGAGGAGTGCCCCGAAGTAGGACCATTTGTAGGAAGAGGACAGCAAGAGAGCACTTTACACCGCATAAATGCAGAAGAGAAGAACGTATTGTTGAACTCCCTTCAGAAAGAAGATAAGAGCCCAGAGACAGGGACAGCAGGGGGCAGTAGCACAGCAAGTTATTCAGCAGGAAGGGGCTTAGAGGGGAATGCTAACTCACCTGCCCACCTGAGAGGACCAGAACAGACGTCTGGGCAGACAGTTAAGGATCCCTCTGTCAGTGTTCGCTATTTGGCAGCAGTAAATACCGGTGCTATAAAAGCTGATGACATGCCACCTGTTCAAGGCACAGTGGCTGAGCATTCCTTTCTTCCTCCTGAGCAGCAGGGGCCTAAAGACAACTTGAAAACCGGTACCACCAAATGTATTACTGGCCAAGAATCAAAATTTGCTCCTTCCCACACGATGATCCTTCCAGCTACCTACAGTGTAGCTCTGTTAGCTCCTAAGACTGTAAAGAGTGATTATAGTGGCAAATGGACTGATCAAGCATCTGCTGAGAAAACAGGAGATGGTAACAGCACAAGGAAATCATTCCCTGAGGAAGGAGACGTAATGGTTACTGTGTCTTCTGAAGAAAATGTGTGTGACATAGGTGAGAATCTGTACCTAATTGCAAATTTTAACATTTTACAAGGATGATTGTACAACAGAGTGCATTTAGGACAGTCTTCCAAAAGATGGTTTTGGTTCCAGAAAGATGAAATATCTATAAATTTTTTTCTCATATCATAATGTTGCAAAATAACTCATCAAACTTGAAGGTCAAACTTCTCTAAAAGGTACTTGTGTTTAAAAGTTCAAAACCTCTGGCCCATTTCTCATGTGTGGGGAGAGAAAAAGCAGGAGGCTGAGGCATGGGAAGTCCACATGTTATTTACATGACTGCTGCAACTTACTAAACCTCTTTGACCTACAGGTTTCTTGTCAATCAAAAGGAAGAGTACCCTACCACAACCCAATGAAAGCAATATATATATTTTTTACCACCCTCATTTTACAAATGAGGAAATACAGTCAGAAAATTTAAATAGTGTTCATGGTCCTCGGGTGACTTTTAGAAGATAAAAAGCTTCCGAGCCTCCATTTCTTGTATAAAATGGGGATAATTAGATGGGATCACAATACAAAGGCAAACATGATTCCAACCCTCATCTGATTATAGGTTTGCAGTATGTATTTGTTCAGTCTGCTGGTTCCTTTGAATCAAGGGAGCACATTATTCTTTTAACAGCTTATTTTCAGGTGAAATGAGTTTCTAGTTTAGAATATATTTGAAAGTGAAAGGAAACATTTTTCCCTGCTGATAGATTTTGGACAGTGCTGGTCTTTTAGAAATAGTTAATAACTTTCAAGGATACTATATCAGTCATGCCTTATACCATCCAACTTCAGATACTTTAAGTGGACAGTGACACTTGAAAGCGTGACAATTGCGTAGAATGGTATTAAGCACAGGATGCTGTAAGAACCAAAGGGTCCTTATGCGCTGGACTTGAAGGGGCAGAGGAATTCTTTTCCACTCTGGCTGTATAAATTGTAGCATCCTGGACTTTTAACTGAAACAGACCTTAGCCATCAGCTAACCCACTCTCAGGAAACTGAGGCCAATAGATTTAGTCTTGTTCATTATAGAGACTTAGGAGAGTTTAAGAAATGCTCCAAGGGTTGAAACAAGTAACTTTACAAGTTTCTGTTGAATTTAGCCTAGAGTAAATTGAATGCTTCAGAAGTTTTTATGACTCAATCATTGCTACAATTACCCATCCCTCTTTTTTTCCTGAAGAAGTGAAAATAGAAGGGTTTCTACAGAAGCTTCTACACAATCTACAGAAGGATATAGGAAAGAGGCAAGACCAGAGTAGAATTGAATCTCTCCACCTGACAAAATTTTGTTTTCTTTTTGTCTACCTCACAGTTTAACTTTGTGTTCAATATTTCTGTGTTCAATGTGAAGCAAGTAAAGTGAATCTGTTAATAAATCACCTTTACTGAGAATAGACCTTAGTGACTCAGAATATTTTTAAGGACAAACTTGATGGAGATCACTGCAGAAAATTACTTGGAAATGAAGATGTCTCCACAGATAATACTTTTGTCATTCTTTCTGGGCAGTTATCTTACTCTGCAAACAAGAATTTCACTCACCCAAAATGAGCAAGTAATCCCTGCCTTTCATCCAGATTCTTTTTATACAACATATTCCTTTTGGTCATTTTCTACTGACAGCAAAATAAACCAGAAAAGGAAGGTGGCACGGCATGTCAGATAACCACATTCCATTACTTTTGACCCCGGATGTATTTTGCAAGCAAATTCTTAAATTGTACTAAATGGCTTGAATTTTATTAGGCAATGAAGAGTCTCCATTGAATGTTTTGGGAGGATTGGAACTGAAAGCCAACTTGAAAATGGAGGTATGGCTTATAATTCAGCTGTGCTGAACTGTAAGTGATTAAATACTGTTTCATCACATATACACGTATTTATACTTATGTGATATATAGCTCCTGTTCTCATTGTGCTTATGACACTTAGTGTTGTTATTGTCATATTCTGTGGGGGAGAAAGCTAAGAACCTCAGTAATCTTAGTAAATAGTGCCATCATCAGTTCCATTTACTCAAGCCAGAAACACAAGAGTCACCATCAGTTTCTCCGTCATCCCACATTTTATTTATCGCCATTTCTTACAGGTTCCATTTCCAAAATATAACATGAGTCCATCTATTTCTGTTTCTACGGTCACCACCTTAGGCTAAGCCACTACTTCAGTACCATTAGGCTTATTTCACTCCAGCCCTTCTCCAGTGTGATTCACACAGCCCTGCAGGTAGTCTTTAGAAACATAACCTAGGCCCTGTCATAGCTCTACTTAAAATTTGTGGTGGCTTCCCATCATGCTTAGAATAAAATCTTTTTTTTTTTTTTTTTTAAGCATGGCTTTGGTGCTTACACAATTTAGTCTCCATATCCTCTTTCTAGCCTGATCTCAAGGCACCAACCAAGTATATGTGACAAGACGGCAGTGAACATGGGGTTATGAACGCCACAGAGGAAACACAACTTGCCTAATAGGAGCAATGGGAAGGTAGATAGGGGGGCTTGAAAGGAGGACACTGAAATAGAATTTTGAAAGTAGAGTGGAAATTTCCCAGAAGAGAGAGCCTTCTAAGCAAAGAGAATGTTGTGTTCTAGAGAGAGACAGGAGAGCACGTGGTGTGTCTCAGGCACTGCAGTGGTTCATGGTGAGTTGTGGTGAGACTTAAGCCTGGAAGGCAGTGGGAGCCCATCAGGAAGAGTCTTGTGTGGTGTGCTGAGTTGGGGGTTTTACCTTTAAAGCAATAGAAGACCCATTGATGGATGAAATACAAAATTAAATTGATTTTTTACTTGCTTGGTTTTTAAAGTTTGATGTATTTATTTTTAAGTTTTGTGTACTCTTAAAAGTAGGCTTTTATATTGTTTCAGGATGCTAGGGTTTTTTGTTTAATTCACTTGAGGTTAGTCTTCTTGTAAAAACCCCGGTTAACTTATTTTTACGGTGCTTTGGATTTTTTAGGCTTATGTGCCTTCAGAGGAAGAGAAAATCGTGAAATTCTGGCACCACCAGAAAGTCTGTGTGGGGAAAGCCAAGTGGAATAGGTGAGCTCCTTAGAGTGGTTGTTGACATTGTTTTGTTTTGCCTTGCATGTGGTTTTACCTTTCTAAAATCAATAGTTGATGCATAATAACATACAGTCTATATTAATTTGCCTCTCACTTTTTAAAATAGATTAGGGAGAATTCTTTACTATCTTATTTTTAACATACACTTTTCCTCATGAAATGTCAATCAACATTACGTAGGGTAATTGTTTAAATCTGATTACCTCCAAATAATAATGCAAAACCAAAGTTGTTTTGGAGCAAACGCTTGCTCTATCCCAGCAGTGTTTCTCCATACCCCTGCCTGTCTCCAGACACTATTGCAGCTCACTTCCAAAAGGCTAGTCTGAGCCTAAGTACCCACTTTACACCATTTGCTCTTGTCTCTTGCTCAGGTTTTTGCCCCAGTGGCTGCACAGAAACTACTCTCAGCTTATATAACCTCTTCTCAGTCTCTCTGTGCAACATTCTTCATTGTGGACTACAGATTTTAAGGGAGAGCCTCAGTATCAGAAAGGATAAAGGCAGGAGCTCTTAAAACGTTTTGGTCTCAAGGACCAAAAATTACTGAAAAATTACCGACGACCCCAAAGAGATTTTGTTATATGGCTTATACCTGTTGACATTTGCCAAATAAGAAATTAAAATTGAGAAAAGTAAATATTAAGTCACTATTAATTCAATATAATTAACTCACTATAAGTTAACTCTTTTTTCATGAAAAATAGCTAGATTTTCCAAAACAACACAATTAAGTGATAAAAGTGACCTTGTTTTGCATTTTTGCAAATCCCTTTAAGTCTGGCTTAATAAAAAACAGCTGTTTCTCATATCTGTTTTCACATTCAGTCCTGTTGCTATTTATTGTTTTGGTTAAAGTAAATGAAGAAAATCCAGCATTACAGATAGATGGTTGGGTTTTTGTTTTTGTTTTGTTTTGTTTTAGTTTAGTTTTGTTTTGTTTTGTTTGAGACGGAGTCTCACTCTGTTGCCAGGTTGGAGTACAGTGGCGCAATCTCGGCTCACTGCAACCTCCGACTGTCTGGTTCAAGCTGTTCTCCTGCCTCAGCCTCCTGAGTAGCTGGGATTACAGGCACACACCACCATGCCCAGCTAATTTTTGTATTTTTAGCAGAGACGGGGTTTCACCATATTGGCCAGGATGGGTCTCGATCTCCTGACCTTGTGATCCGCCCGCCTTGGCCTCCCAAAGTGCTGGGATTACAGGCGTGAGCCACCGCACCCGGCCGATGGTTGGGTTTTAGTAGCCTTTTCAAATAATTATGGGTACATCTTGGCCTGTGGAAAATTCCATTGAGCACTCATGAGTCTGTAAGACAAATAATGTTAGTTTGGCCCTTGTGGATTCCTTGATGGAAAGCCTCAGGAATTCCCTAGAGAGGCTGGACGATACTGGCTTAAGGAAATGGAAATGAGAAGAACTGTGATAGTGAGGAATTATTTCTAATTTGTATTGCAAACATGATTGTGTGTTTTCTTCTCATTCCCACAATATTTTTTTTTAAGTACTAGGAACTATAGAGTATGTGACCAAATTTAAGCCGGTCCTCCATTTTTTTCCACAATGTTAAAATGTCCATGCAAGTCAGGTGGAATAAACAGTCAGGGTGATTTTGGTTGTAAACTAATTACTGTGACCAGAGGAATGTAGCTTACTAGTTGACTTAAGTCACGTGCTCTGTTCCTGGATCCACTTGGTATTCCAGACCACAGTCTGGGCTCTTGGGAAGGGTGCCAGGAGGGCAACTGTAATGTCTACTGTAGTTGGATTGGCTCTTTAAATTATTTCCCTGATAAACATCAAGTCTGCTACCTGTGAGTACTAGGGAAATCAACATGGAAATGACAGATGGAAATAAGTCATTCACTGAAATCAACCTGCAAATAAGGTACTATAATAAAGATACTTACTTGACTGTGGGAGTCAGCTTCCCTGAGGTAAGACCTCAGGGAAGACTTGTGTTGGCTCAATCAGTCTCTTCCTTCACCCCTCTCCTTTAATTATAGAAAGTAAGATATACAGAAATGCATAAAAAGTTTCCCACTCCCTATGAGTAACCACCTTCAGTACAATAAAATTATATTTATATTGTTCTAGAATTTTTTTTCACTCAACCATATATTGCAGGCACCCATCATTACTTTATCAGCATATACAGATCCACTTCTTTGTTTTAATAGCTAAATAATCGTCCCTAATACCAGTTTTAGATCTTTTAGTGGTCTCAGAGTTTCTACTGTTACAGGGCTGCAACAAACTTCCATAATGCATATCATATCACTACATGTGTTTTACCAGGTATTTTCATAAGATTGGATTGAGGGAGGGAGGGTCAAAAAATATGCAGGTTGAGTATCCCTAATCCAAAAGGTTTGAGATCAGAAGTATTTAGAATTTCAGATTTCTTAGGGTTTAGGAATATGCATTACACCTCATTGAGCATCCCATATCTAAAAATTCAAAGTCTGAAAGTTCCATTGAGCCTTTCCTTTGAGAGTCATGTTGGCACTCAAAGAATTTCAGATTTTGGAGCATTTCAGAGTTCTCATTTTGAATTTGGGATGCTCAACCTGTATACATTTTGAATTTTTATAAGTACTTGTTACTCATTTAGGGCTAAATATTGAGTAATCAGGAGGTATGCATTAGGTGTACAAGGCAAAGAGAAGGGCAGTAGATGTGGAGTGATTCAGATTAAGTGAATAGTGCATATAAATCTCACCCATGACTTATCTGGGGAGGTTTGGGGAGTGGGAGCAGTTGAGGACTTTCTTACACAAAACCATCTGAAAGGGTCTCGAAGCCTTGTAAGAAGTGTCAGCCAGTCCTGGAAGACCACACCAAGACTTGGTAAGTCATTTATGCTGGCATGTTAAAACCCTCAAGATGACTAACCTATTCAAAACTTGGACAGATACATTAGTTAAAATGTGCATGGGTGTTTATATTACAAATAATTAACGTCTCATTTGTTAATTGTCAAGAAGCTAACATTTTTGGATTCTGAAGTCCATTGTTCCCACAGCTATATTTCAGATAGCTTTACTGTGTTTAGGTACAGTTCAGTAAGAGATCTACTTACGTAAAAGGAAGTTGTTTAAAAGAAAAATGTGTGTTCTGTCATTGTTGAGTAGAAACAGTAGACTTTGTACTTCATGTTTCCAAAGAATATAAACAGACCATTGCTGTTTGAGGGGATAGGATCTAACTTTTCATTTGACGCTATTATTTTAAATGAACCAGTGTTATACTGCAGCTTAACAGCTACATTAAGGTCTTTTACTTTTTTTCTAAGCTTCAGATCACCAACATAGTTAAATCACCACAGTGATTTAATATACCACTGCCATTATTATAAAAATGCAGTCAACATTAATTTCTGTTGTCTTTTTCTGGTAGTAGTTTCTGGTAGTACAACATGGATTGATTGTGGGAAATAAGTAGTCAGAATGTTATAATTTATGAAGGCAACTAAGCCACTTGGTGACATAGGATAGGTTCCCTATCCTGAAAATCTTCAAATTTATTTCTCTACATTTCAGAAACAATACTCAGTTTCTTTATATCTCATTTTTGTTTTTGAACAGCTGAACTCCAGAAGGAGCCTTTGTTGGTGAATGAATCACTAAATGTAAGTCACTGTAATGATTTTGATTTTTGTGGTTATTGGATTTTTTTTTTATTTTTTGGAGAGCTATTGAGGAGGAGCCATCTGGAGGGGTTACGTGTATATTTATGTAGGAGCCAGGAGGCATTTGGTAATGTACTCTTCATTTGAGTTCAGCATCCTGACAGCATCTTTCACTAGCTCTTTTCCATGTTCACCTATACCCACTGACGAAGAACTCTGAACTTTCTATTGTTTATTATTATAACAGGATTGAAAATTGGATTTTGATGTCTTAAATCATCCTGGTGCTATAGACAAAATAGATTTTAGTTTGAGAATTAAATTTCACTTTATGTTTTTAGACAACTTTTCTCAACATACTAACCTGTAACTGCTATGTGTCTGTATTTTTTTTCCCAGATGTGGCTCTCATAATCCCTTTCATTCTTGAAAGAGTCTTCTTTTGGGCTTTCTGTCTTAATGTATTTATAAGGAACCTCGTGTTGTACCAGGAGCGAACATTTTATAAAATGTTTCCAAATGTGCAGACAACTGCATTCTTTCCAATGCCCCGAGAGGAATTGGGGTACTATCAGTGAACCGTGGAATCAGAGCACTTCCTCATCAACCACCCTATTTTGTAGCTAGAAACTCATACACCATATACTGAATAAGAAGAAAGAGAAAAGCACCACTTGGTGTGGTTCGAGTTTGCCATCCAAGAGTTAAAAATATTTTGACTGGGCACAGTGGCATGGCCTATAGTCCCAGCTACTGAGGAAGTTGAGGTGGGAGGATCACTTGAGCCCAGGAGTTTGGGTACAACCTGGGCAACATAGCAAGACCCTGTCTCTAAAAATAATTTTTTTTAATAAAATAAATTTTAAAAGTTAAAAAGACTTTAAATGGGGTTGAAGCTTACCGAGCCAGGTGGCATGTTCTCCATCCTACCTCAGTCCCCTGAGTCCACCAACAGCTGTCTTTTCCCCAGTCGAGCATAAATGTCCTTTCCAAATGTGTACAAAAGCCTGTGGCCAGGACTTAGGATATTATAGGATATTTCTCTTATTTATTCTTACTCTTTTGCCATTGGCTGCTTTAAGGACAGAAAGAATAAGCACAATAATTTGTTAAACTGAAACCTTTTCAAAAGAAGATGCTGCGTGCTTCTGAGCTTCTGGGTGAAATTAAAAGAATATGTACTCCAATTCCTTTTGGCATTTGTACAGATAGCCAGGTTATGTAAATTACCTTCTCTCCTCTCTCTGTCTTTTAGCCTTTACATTTTTTCTAAGACTATCCATAAATATCTTTTATATTATATATTTAGGTTGAAAATTCAGACTTCAGAACAAATGAAGAAATTCGTAGCAAATCTTATAACAAAGGAGGTAAGTTAATGAATTTCATAGCCATAGTTTTAATATTAATTATAGTTGCCATTTATTGAGTGTGGTCTGTATACCAGGCCTTGTGTTAATTATTTTACATATTTTTCTCTCATTTAATTTATAGTAATTCAGTAAAGTGATAGTTAACAGCATCACTCCTATAGTTGAGGAAAACGAGTCTTAGGCCAGGTGACTTATTCCAAGCCATACAGCCTAAAAGTGATGTCTCACTTTAAATAGCTACTAGAACTTTGCCATTAATCTCACAGTTGACTCAATCCAACATGAATACAAAACACATAGTCCCCTGTGGATTGCAAGTACCCAACTGTGAAATGTGTTAACTTCTGACAGACAGTTTAGGATGGTGGCATATCAAGGATGTCACATTTTTGAGGGTCTTCTCCCAGGGGTGAGGTCTGGTGGCCATACAACCTGTGCAGGCTGCCAACTCTGGACAGATAATTTCCTTCTCAAACAGAGCATAGAATGTTCTTGATGCTTACTAATTTTGTTAATTTTCTATTGTAAGAGTGGGAAAAGAGGCTTATTTACTTATAGTTATTTTTATAACATATACCATATTTCAAACAAAAGTAAAGCGGTAATAAACACCCATGTGCCCCCTAACCTCGTTTTGCCCTATCTTACAATTCAGTATATTTGCTTCACATACCTTTTAAAAAATATTAGTTATGGTGGAATCCCCATTTACCCCTTCCCAATCCCAATCTCTTTCCCTTTAATCTCACTCCAAAAGGAACCACTATTATGCATTAGTTATACATAGGTCCATAAACAATATGTAACATATGTTGCCTTCTTCAGATAAATGTGTGGTCTCACATTACATAAACCCTCCCCACTTTATTTGCTCATTTAGCAGTTTTCTGAGATTTTGTTCTGTTGATTTGTATTAACTCTAATTATTTTCATTGCTTTTGAATATACCACAGTTAGTATTTTTTGCCTCATTTGTACATTATTTTGCACATGTAGGTGTTTTGAAGCTTTTCCCAATTACAAAGAGTGCTACTGTGTATGTTCTCCTACCTTTCCCAGTGTATATGTAGTGTACTTGTATTTCTGGGTATGGAATTGCTCAGTTATAGGCACCTCTTCAACTTTACTGCATGTACTAAATTGACCCCAAGTAGTGTACCAGTTGTCACTCCATACCATCTCCATATTTGGTATTGTTTGACTGGTGAATGTTTGTTAGCCTGATGATTATGGTGCAGTGATTCATTGTTTTCATTGATGCTTCTTAATACTGTGTTGCTACACAAACTGGGGGGAAGGGCCTTGAAGTCTTCTGTGTAAAGTCCAGTGTTGTTACCCCAGACATGTTACTGACCTCTTTGAACCCCGTTCCCTCACATCTACAAGTGGAGGAAGAAAGAGAACTTAACTGACGGAGTTGTGTGGAGGATCCCATCAAAAATCATTTTTGAGCTATCTACCACAATGCCTTGTATATAGCTGATACTCAGTAAAGTTACTCACTCAGTTTTCTCCCAGCCCCCTAACACATACCTACAATAAGTATTGGAATATAAAAATATTTAAGATTTTTTTTTCTTTTTTGTATTTATTACTCAGAGATATCCAGTGATAGAAAAGACAATGCAGAACCCATAAGCAGTCACAGTGTTGAAGCAGATCCTAAAGAGGTGCGTTTTAATAAACTCAAGTGTTTGATATTTTATACATAATATTTTCACTGTGCACAAAAAAGGGCTTTAGAAAGGCTTTACTTCTTTGTATAAATTAAATATTAATGGGTATACTGAGAGTTCCACATGTCACTTTTACCTGTATATGCCCTTTCAATGTTTAAGCAAATAGCAGTTCTCAGGACTGTCTGGAAGTGCCCATGTTGTACAGTCAGAATGGTTTTTCATGCACCTTCATCAACCATAAGAAGTTCATGTTTAATCAGCCACTAAGCAGAAAAATACTACTAATTATGACATGCCATCAGTTGTAAGATATATATAGCTTGACTTCAGAGATGGTGAAATGATAAATAATTTTTTAAACATCTGTTTTAGAATTATTGAAATAGAGTATGTAGCTAGAAATAGCATGTTTTGTATGAATTTACATTCAAACCCAAAAAAAGACTAAAGCTTACAAAATTAGTCTAATCCAAATCTAAATATCAAGTGTTCTAGATTTTTTTTTTTTTTTTTTTTTTTTTTT
>NW_016810801.1:547808-586581 GCF_001698545.2 Rhinopithecus bieti | reverse complement strand
TTTTTTGAGATGGAGTCTTGCTCTGTCGCCCAGGCTGGAGTGCAGTGGCATGAACGCTGCTCACTGCAAGCTCCGCCTCCCGGTTCACACCATTCTCCTGCCTCAGCCTCCAAGTAGCTGGGACTACAGGCACCCACCACCTCGCCCGGCTAATTTTTTTCTCTATTTTTAGTAGAGATGGGTTTTCACCATGTTAGCCAGGATGGTCTTTATCTCCTGACCTCGTGATCCACCCGCCTCAGCCTCCCAAAGTGCTGGGATTACAGGCGTGAACCACCGCGCCTGGCCAAGTGTTCTAGATTTTTTAAAAATGTGTATATCAGCTTACTCCAAAGGTTAGAAACTAATACAATGTGCCCCCATTTCAGTTTATTTGAATCAAAATTCTATGGCCTTTGATCTAGTCATTCTTAATTCCAGGTTGAAGAGGAAGAAAGGCATATGCCTAAAAGAAAAAGAAAGCATTATCTCTCTTCAGAAGATGAACTGGGTATTTATATATGTTTCTGTTTTAGACATCTTTGAAAATCGTATTATTTTATATCCAAAAGAGTGAGCCAAAACATAGAGAATTTTGAGGATAGTAACTGTCTACTTCACAAGTCTTGAGGCTAATTTGTTTCTAGACTGGCTTGATACCTCCAGGGTCCTTTCTGGACCTCAGTCTAGAAACTAGATTGTTTCCTGCAGAAGACCCAACCCCTGGATCTCAGACAAAGATAAACTCTCTCTGGAACCACACCCCAGGTCCCAGCCAGGTGCCACTGCAGTCTGTATTTTGTATCATAAGCAGATGCCCTACAGAGCTAGTGAAGCACGTTAGTTCCAAAGTGCCTCTAACACCCCTTCTGTGCTTCATACTATTGATTTTCTCATGGTCTGTAATGGTGCCCTCTAGTAGAACAGCAGTAATAGAAGTGTTGTACATTCATTTTGTCTAATACAGAAGCTACTAGCCACATGTCACTGTTGAGCACTTGAGAGTGGTCAGTGGAAACAAAAGACTGAATTTATAATTGTTTTTTAATTATTTTATATTTCAGTAGCCACATGTGGTTAGTGACTATCATGTTGAACAGTGCACTGACCTTTAATACTTGACATAAAGGAGAAGTTCAATACTTATTGAATGACTACATGAGAAAGAATGAAGAGTGAAGAATGGAATATTTATATTTTATATTATTTGGTAGCAATTTAATGAGTTCCTGATGTATTCAGGTACTATCTATGGTACATTATATACATTCCCATTTAATCTTTACAATAAACCTATAAGTTAGGTGGTGGTATCATCTTATAAATAAAGAGATTAAGATTCTAAAAAATTACGACTTTATCTTCACCACATAAATCTGATTCCAAAGCCCATGGTCTCAATTACTATACTATACCTCTTAGGTAGTAACTCATTTAGAAAGTTAAAGTATCTCTGGAAACTATACACTAAGCCCTTCCCACAGAACCCACTACTTCATTGGTGTCATGTGAACATATGGGGATTTTTGTATTTTGTTTTATTTTTACTTTGCCAGAGCAAAAGGCAAGTGTTCAGTGCTCATATCACATGATATTATAAATATAGAGTAACTTTTGGCTTCTCTGTATCACAGGCCTAAGAAAGAAGGCTCAAACAGTCTTAAAATAGAACTATGTATTTCATTTTTCATTTAGCTTTTGTTCATTTGTGATTCTGTCTAAACTGATTTACAGATGATAATCCAGATGTCCTGGATTCCAGAATAGAAACAGCACAAAGGCAGTGTTCTGAAACTGAGCCACGTGACACAAAGGTATTTTTTCCACATATTAAAGTTTTGGGTGGGGGTAGGGAGGCCTAATTACAGCATTGTGAATACTTATTATAATATTTTTTTCATTTTAGTATCCCCCTTTATATGTCTCTAATAATAATCACTTTATTATAAAAGGTGTATATTTTTAGTCTCCTCCCCAAAATCAAATGTTGCACTTTATAATTCTTAAACTGCAAGATTGTCTTAATTATTACAATTTAAATATAACATTGCTTAGGTTTTTGTTCAGTAGTATTGATTTCTTAAGGTGTCTAAATGTTTTCTTCCAAAGTAGAATGTGCTTTATCACAGATATACTTGCACCAAAATATTGAAATAGTCACATATATTTAAATATTAGTACTTTACTCTCTAGCTTACCTCCTGTATTAGTCTGTTCTCATGCTGCTAATACAGACATACCTAAGACTGGGTAATTTATAAAGGAAAGAGGTTTAATTGACTCACAGTTCCACATGGCTGGGGAGGCCTCACAATCATGGTGGAAGGCAAAGGAGGAGCAAAGTCACGTCTTAACATAACGACAGGCAAGAGGGCATGTGCAGGGGAACTCCTCTTTATAAAAGCATCAGATCTCATGAGAGTTATTCCCTGTCAGGAGAACAGCGCAGGACAAACCTGCCCCCCTGATTCAATTACCTCCCACCACATCCTTCCCACTACAAGTGGGGATGATGGGACCTGTAATTCAAAATGAGATTTGAGTGGGGTCGCAGCCAAACCATATCACCTCCTACCTTTAAAATCTGGGTACTCTTAAGGATTGGCCTCACCCATTGCCTTTTTTCCTGTGGTCTTATTTTCATCTTATGACTCACAGAACCTCCTCACAAATTTTTATTTGTGCTCTGCTGTCTCTTTTGTTGTAGGCCCAGATTTTTTCATTCCCTACTAGATACCTCTTGGGTGTTCTTCCATTTCTGAGACTCAGTACTCTAAAATTTCTCATTGTCTGTCTAAACTAGTTCCATCTTTTCCTCTCTCTTTCCCGAATTTAGAGAACTGACTTCCAGTTCTCTAAAACCAGACTTTGGTGTCTTTTTTCCCCCAGTAACTGAAGAACTAAATAAAAAGTAGGAAAAGATTTAATAACCTAAGAGGGAAAGTGGCATATTGTCATGAATTTTAGTTGGTTGTGACCAAAGGAAGAAACGGGCTCTTAAGCTATGCCTGTCCAAAATCAAAAATCCTGAGACGATACTTCTAAATTTGAAAAAAAGTAGATTGAAGGGGTATTGTTTTATTTTCTCTTAAATTTCATGATTTTTTAATGTTAATTTAAATAAAATCTAATGTAACTATTTTCATTAAGCGGTTTTATGGACACAGTATTTTCAGTTGCTACAAAAGAATCCTTTCTTACATGGAAAGCTGTCCTGCAATAGCATTTATTTGATGTCATCTTAATATTAGTGATTTTTGGACAGTAAATTGGGAGTGATTTCATCATTTCTGTTAAAGTTTTCTGTGTAGTAAATATGTACCATTTTATAAAAGCAATAAAGTCATTATTCTGAAATGTGTATAGTAAGACCAAAAGAAGACCAAAATTGAGTAAGTGAAAAAATTCCAGGCACTGGAAAAATAAAAGCAGGAAAGCGAGTTGCATGCATGTCATCAGGATCTGATGAAGTGCTTACAGGACCAAGTGTTGGCTCTGAAAGAGCCAGTTCAGAAACAGAAATGCAGTTCATCCAATGGTTTGAAGATTTGTGCAGAACATCTTCAGCCCCCGCTATATGAAACAGATATAAGTGTAGATGTTCTGGCTGAAATGAGGGAGAAGACCTCAAAAACTTCTGCCTGCTCCTAAACCCGCTCCAACACTCACTCTCTCTCTCTCTCTCTCTCTCTCTCTCTCTCTCTCTCTCTCTCTCTCTCTCCCTCCCTCCCTCCCTCCCTCCCTCCTTCTCTCCCTCCCTCTCTCCCTCTCTCCCCCTCGCCTCACACACACATGCTGCCTCGCTCCCTCTCACACACACATTCTCTGTCTCTCACACACACGCACGCGCACACACACACACACACACACAGCACTTGAAGAGGTCCTGCGCTGAAAATGGCAGTGCAGCATGAGGGTCTCAGTGAAGCCTCAATGTTGATGTGTTCATAAGGTCAGAGCAAATAGGTTTCTCCTCAGCTTTCCCAAATGAGTGGACCTTCCATCCTCTAAATTAGCACTCTCCCAAGGTACCACAAGCCCTCAGAAAGTGAGAAGAAATGGTAGAACCACGATTTATATATGCCTTTTATCTAAAAATCTTAAAAATTAATCTCTACTAATATTTACTGTATAGATTGGCCCTGATGCCATCACTGAAAGTGAGCTCTCCTCTGACATCACCTGTTAGTCTTGTATTGTAATCGCACTTCTTAGACCTAGTTATGTAGTACGGTCAGAGTACCTTAAGGGAAGCTGGGAGTCCCACAACACAGAGGACTTGACATTGAGACCTTCACTTACTTGTTCACTTTCAGCATTTTATGACAATAGCTTACAAATGCTCAACTAAATGAATTTGCAGAGTTTGTTTACCTTGTTTACCTTGTTTTAATTGAACTGACCCTCCCAAAACAGACACTGGTTTGAGATTTCTGCAAAAATAACCACAACAAAAAACCCCACAAGATAAAGATAGTATTTGTAATGCAGATACAAACAAATAACAAGCGAAATGGCTGAACTGACACTTCTTTTACTAGGAAGTAACAGAAGCTCTGTGCCATCTTCATTGTTAGGTAAAAAAGAATGAAGATCTAATCATATCTGACGTGAAGTGGGTCAGAAATTACAGTGTTTCAGAAGACTGTGTGAAATGTGGATTTGCTTTTATATCCATCCCCTTCCAGTCCCTGAAAGGCTATATCAAAACCCAATGACATTGAAGTCTTCCAAGTAGGGAAGTCGGGGGTGAGGGCATTTCATTATAGATCCCTTTAAATTTTGAACCACGAGAATATGTTTCCATTCAAAAATAAGTAAAATTAAAATTAATGGAAATGAGGATTTACAGTTGTTTATAATGGGGCATTAAAGTAAAATTAATGCTTAGTTTCCTATTTCATCTTGATCTTATTCTACTTTATATATTTTTGTTTATATACTGTATAAGTATTATAGTATAAATGATTTGGCATTTCATGCTGAGAACTTTCTTGCCACTATAGGGGGATAATTTAATTGCTGAAAGATCACTGCTCCAAGTCAGCCCATCTGGATACCCATAAATTCCCTTTGGCACCTCCCAAATTATTGCTTCCCCACATCTCCCCCCTCCATCACCCCACAAAGATAAATATCTGTTGCCAATATCTGTCCATTTTTCCTTTGGAGTTTGTCTTAAAAAGACAAAATCCAAGCGGAGGGAGGAGAAGAGCAATTTCTATTTTGCAGGAAAGAAAATGGCCTTGATATTTTATACTTGAACCTTATCTCATGCTTTTCTGTTCTCAGAATGTTTATTTTTTTTATAGTCTCACTAGCAGCAATAATAGTTACATTTCAAAAACATTTTCCAAAAAACTATCCTAAAAAAGAGATAGGGAGTTTTTTTGAAATAGAAAGGCATACTTGGGTGGGGAGGATGAATGGATGAAGGCTTCAGTTTGAAGAAGCTTCCGGTCTTTTTCAACTTCTCTATAGGAAGAGAACTCCGGAGATTTGGAAGAATTATCTAAAACCAGTTCTGAGACAAATAGCACTGCCTCAAGGGTCATGGAAGAAAAAGGTGAGTAAAACATCTGCTTAGGTAAATTGACTGAGCCTTCAAAGCAGCCATCGTATCTCTCAACAACCGAAACATCTATTCTGCTCATTTACTTTCCCTGTATAATAAAGAGCCTCATGCTTAAGATTAGGAATCATTTTTAATTTGGATCTTGCTATACCCAAAATGTGCTGTTTACTAATCACCCTAACTCAGGCTTACTAATTTTGATGGTAGAAACATGAAAATGGAGTGTGTGTTCATGTGTGGCTGCAGCTATGTAGGTCTCCTGGGTAAAGATGGGGAAGGCTGACCGTGGTCACTAGCAGTGGACAAAGCTCTTCCTTTTCTACAGATGAATATAGCAGCAGTGAAACTACTGGTGAAAAGCCAGAGCAGAACGATGATGACACCATAAAATCTCAGGAGGTGAGATGTGCTTTTCATATTTATTTGTTCACAATTATTTAAGCACTAAAACCAAATTAAATTCGTTAAATACTGTTACCTTGAGTTTTTCTTAAGTACTTTGAAGGAGCTTGGGGTTTTTTAGTGCAATGGGGCACCGTTTCATACAGTGCATTTTATCAGTGTCATTTTGATTACTTTTGTTGTCTTCATCTTTGTTTCTTCAAAACATTTATATGAGACCCACTTATGTCATAGCCAGATAGGATCAGCTCAGTGCTCTACATCAGTGTCAGTGTCAGGTTCCTGGCCTGACATTGGAGGCTGTCTGAGCCATGGAGTCCAGCTAGGATGAAATGGGAACAGCAGCAGGGTGTGCAGAAGGCATGCAGGGAATACTGGAGGGGACCTAGTTCATGAGGCAAGGTCATGGATTCCTGGAGGCTGCAGGCACAGACAGCATCCCAGCCCTGCCCACTCTAACCCATAGATTTTCAGGGAGCCCGTGGAGCAGAGAATTGCAGTGGCTTGAGACTGAGCACCATAAATCAAGAGACACAGCCTGTGCACTAGCCAGATCTAGATAACCATCGCCAGGTTTGCCCATTTTAAATCTTTCGTTGTTGTTCTCACTTCTGTATGTATGATATATTCAGTGGACCCCTTTATTTTTTATAAGGGTTACCATTTGGTCATAACTAACTTGGGCTAAATCCCAATTTAAATGGACATACATATTTATTACAGAAGTAAAAGGTAACACTTTGATTACTTCATTGTCTCAAAATCCTCACGGCTCCTTTAATTTATGACAGTTAGTGATATTTATCAGGTTGAAGAAACTACAGTGAGATAAGTAAATAAAACACTAAGCCCTACATCACATATTTTTAAAGTGACAAAGCTAGGATTTGAGCTCTCTTAGACAGGAACTCTAAGTCTGATTTTTGAGAAAACTTTGTATAATAAAGGATTAAATTTTTTTTAAATTGCTGTTGTTTTTTATTTCCCCCTTAGGAAGATCAGCCAATAATTATTAAAAGGAAAAGAGGAAGACCTCGCAAATACCCTGTAGAAACAACGTTAAAAATGAGTAGGTACTTGGTGTGTTTTCAGTTCACACACAAGAAATTTCGAACCGATTTTCTAAGAGAATTTTTTTTTTTTTAGAAGACGACTCCAAAACAGATACTGGCATTGCCACTGTAAGTAATTGCAAAACACGACAATTTCAAATACTTGCTCTTAACCTGAAAAGGGTATAATGCACTATCTAGTATTTTGAACTTTATTTTTTTAAGTACTTGAAAAGCTTTGAAAGAGTTTCTTAAATAAAATACTGAGTAACCATTCAAATATTTTGATTACTAGTATCTTTGTGTAAACAGAGTTATATTAGTTGTTCTTCATTCTTATTCCATTCTAACTCGTGAGTTTGATTTAAAACTTATCTAGGGATTTATCTTCCTGTGGCTACCCGTGGTTAAAATATACAAATTAGCTATTTTATATGATTTTGAGATAGTGGCTTCTTTATAGAGACTTGTGAGTTGTCTTGCCATCTTACTACTTTCTGTGGAATTCTTTTTAATCTAAAATATACACAGAGTTCAGTGCAGGAAAATCCTCAGTGATATTTTATGTTTGAACGTTCTTTATCTTTGACCCTGATGTATATACCCACCAAAATCATTGTATCAGGATTCCATCGCATGCATTTCAATGGATTATTATGAGAAGAGCATTATAAGGAGAACAGATGTGTATTCACTGACCTAACAAAAGAACATGGGATTCAAGCCTCAGCTTTGCCACTTACCCCGAGACCTGTGACTTAGGGTCAGTCATGGGACCCTCTGGTGACTCAGTTTCCTTGAATGTAAAGTGGTATGATGCCTGCAGTACTTATCTCATAGAATTATTATAAGACAAAACCAGAGAAGCACATGTGAATGCATTTACCAACATGTAAAATGGTTTGTCTTGGGGAATATTAACCACAGTGGCCATGCTGCATTGCCTCACTTCTCATCCTCTAGCATCGCAAAAGGGAAGTTACTTATTGGAAAGTCTGTATTTAGAAGCTCAGGCATCCATGTTTGCTAGGTATACTTAATTATAGAAAATAGGTCTCAAATATGCCTATGTAAATAAAGATCCTATACCACTTTTATATCATTGATTGCATTTCTATGTGATGATTATAAACTGCTGATTTTAATTTTTTTGTTGTTGTTTATTTAAACATAGGTAGAACAATCTCCACCTAGCAGCAAACTGAAAGTAATGCCAACAGGTATGTACCTATAGCATTCCTCTGTGTGTGATCTGAGGGAGGGGCAGGAGAGGCTGGCTCTTGGAGAACGTTTGGGACTTCCATTCTGCTTCTCATTGAAGTGGGTGGCCCTCTTGGTAAAAATAGTTGTCCTTGTATCTGGGAGAGATTATCTATTGACTTACAGAGTCCAGGACTCAAGAATTGAAATTGTTTTGACTCTTTTTCTCCTCATTCCAAGGAGAAAAATATATTCCAAAATGTTGATAATGATTAGCTCTGGAGGGTGGAATAATGGGAGCATTCCATATTATTTGTCACTATTGCATGCATTTTCCAGATATTTTTTGCAATGTGTGTGTATCCATTTTGTGGTCTAAAATTTTTTACATAAAAGCAAGAGGAGCCATTAGTGAGCTTTGAAGTGCTGATATCAACAACAAAGGTTAATGTGACAGCTATTTTGTATCAAATAAATAGCATGGTCAGATCAATAAAGTATATATTCTGATCAGCAAATAAAGCAAATAGGTAATATAAAATTTTTTCCACATTTATGTGTGATCGTACTTCATTTTTTCTTGTGTCTTGGTAAATTAAGGTTTGTTTATTTTTTAACAGAGGGAGGAGATTCTGCACGTTTGGTCTTCACCAGTTTGTATTAATGATTTTGTAGTATTCTGAATCCATACAAGAAGAAATCTTTGTAACTTCAGTGCCCTTTAAGGACGCTAATTAAAGCTGTGTGATTCAGAATGTTTTCTGAATGTGGGTAAAATGATGACCATTTTAAGACAGTCCTCTTTGTTGACCTTTCTATTGGGTTAACTTTTTCATTTTCATTGGTATTTTAAACCTGCAAAAAACAATGACTACTACAGTCACCAAAAGAAGTACCTTTGAGTTTTGAGTGCCTGATGTACATCCCCATAATCTCAGCTTCAGCTAGTTCATTGAACTAATCTTTACTTTTCTTACCATGAAACAGTCTCAGAAAATTGTAACATCTGCAGAAAGCAAATGCATAAAGAATGTATGTATGCACCCTACAAACAGGTCATAAGATGTACTTTTTTAACTACCATGATGTATTTGGAATCAAAAGAATTCTACCTGTCGCTCTACTTGTTACTTACGTGACTCTGAACAAATTACATAAATCAAGTTACTCAAGCCTGGTTTGTTCAGACTATAAGCTAGGATCATAATACTTGCAGAGCTACATTGAAATTGAAAAGTCCATATTAGACAGGTGTGGTGGCTGACACGTGTAATCTCAGCACTTTCCGAGGCCTCCACAGGAGAATCACTGGAGCCCAGGAGTTGGAGGCTGCAGTAAACTATGATTGCACCACTGCACTCTAGCCTGGACAACAGAGCAAGACCCTGTCTCATAAAAATAAAAGTACCAGTTATATATCCTTATTCGAAATGCCTAGGACATCAGAAGTGTTTCAGATTTTGAATTTATTCAGATTTTGGAATATTTGCATTTCCCAGTTGAGCATTCCTAATCAGAATTCAATATGCTCCAGTGGCATTTCCTTTGAGGGTCATGTTGGTGCTCAAAAAGTTTTGGACTCTAAAACATTTTAAATTTTGGATCGTCAGATTAGGGATGCTCTGCCTGTATATCATTCCAGCTTGCAGTTACTGGTACATATTGTGGGCTCCTTATATGCCCCTTTTTAATTCTTTCTTTGGGGTCAGAACACTGAAAGGGATCGTAAAAGTAGTCTAACCCAGCCAGGCGTGGTGGCTCAGAGGCCTGTAATCCCAGCATTTTGGGAGGCCGAGGCGAGTGGATCACCCGAGGTCAGGAGTTCAAGACTAGCCTGGCCAACATGGTGAAACCCTGTCTCTACTAAAAATACAAAAAACTAGCTGGGCGTGGTGGTTGGCACCTGTAATCCCAGCTACTCGGGAGGCTGAGGCAAGAGAATTGCTTGAACCCAGGAGGCGGAGGCTGCAGTGAACCAAGATCACGCCACTGCACTGCACTCCAGCCTGAGTGACTGAGTGAAACTCTGTCTTAGAAAAAAAAAGTAGTCTAATCCAACTTCCTATTTTGCAGCTGAAAAAACTGAGGGTCAGCAAATAAAATAAAATAAAATCTGAAATGAAAACTTAAGTTTTGTAACTCACAATCCAATGTGGTCTCTGCTAGATATTCTGATTCTATCTTTGCTTGACTGATAACAAAATAATAATGAAGTGTATAAAAGTGTATTAATTAATACTGATACACTGACAGATAAGCCAGACTGACTTGAAATTTAAATTTACAGTAATAAAATATTAATGCAGAGATTTCCTTTTCTTAAAGATGAATCCAATAAAGAAACAGCTAACCTACAAGAAAGAAGTATAAGCAATGTAAGTGTTAAATTTCTTATCAAGATATGTTTACAAATCAACTTAAATGCTCAACTGACCACCCTTTGAACTTTAATTTTATTGCTTCTAGGATGATGGTGAAGAAAAAACAGTAGCAAGTGTGCGTCGAAGAGGAAGAAAACCCAAACGTTCTCTCACTGTGTCAGATGATGCAGGTATGTTTCTAGCAAATTCTTAATAAGTCTTATTGTTTCAAAATCACCTTTTTTAAGAGTTTTTCTTTGAGGAAAAATCCAGTGATACGGCTAATATTAATATTACATAAATATGTGTGAAATAGGTCTAATCCCATGTCAGAAATGGTACATCCCAGATGCTTTTCTGAATACATGTGAATTTTTTATGAACGCTGGCTGTGAACTGCATATGTAAACTATCCAAAATGTGTTTGAGATTAAGTTAAACAGTTGTGAATCGCAAGTGCTGAAACAAAAAGGAAGTGGAAAACCACTTCTCTGCCTCCAAGTCCCTAATATCCTAAGTTCTAAACTCCATGACTCTCTCCCTTGGATCTTTGGGAATTGTATAATCCAGGTGTTACCCTTCTATTTGAACAGAATCCTCAGAGCCAGAAAGAAAACGCCAGAAATCAGTTTCTGAACCAGCAGAGGACAAGAAAGAGCAGGAGTCTGATGAGGAAGAGGAAGAGGAGGAAGAGGACGAGCCTTCAGGAGCCACCACAAGATCCACCACCAGATCAGAGGCTCAGAGGTAATGGGGGCAGCACAGAGCTGCCAGAGACCTTCACCAGCGTCTCCATCTGAAAACTGCTCTGGGTTTCCTGGGATTCTCTTTGAACTGAATCATTCATACTTCAGTGGAAGTGTTTCCCTTTCATTTTTATTGTTAGCAGTGGGCACATAGTTCTTGGAGAACACATTTTCTGTCCTAAACCATTTTGGGGGATTGCTTCAGAGTCTTTACCAGGTTTTAAACGTCTATTTGGTGGAACCCATTCAATTCTTTACAAATACTTTTTGAGCATCTGCCATCCTTCAGACATTGTATTGTGCACCATTCATGCATATGGACATACATAAAACATCATCCCTGCTCTCAGCATACTTATTTCAACCCAAAAACAGGAGGAACCAGGCCCATGCACCACCGTCATCACATGCATCTCACCAGTGCTATGCAATAGGTTGGTCATAGGAAAGTGCCCAAATTTGACCAATTTTGAGGTACATAATTTCATGTATTTCCCAAAATGTGTTCTCTCAAGCCCTATCGTAGCCAGAAACCTCTAAGAAAAAGAGTACCATGGTCAGATGAGTTTGGGAATGTCAGTGAATTCTCTCTCCTTCTCAGTTACATGTTCATTAAAACATTGAGGGTTTGGCAAACTCCAGGGCCCGGCGCGGTGGCTCACGCCCGTAATCCCAGCACTTTGGGAGGCCAAGGTGGGTGAATCATGAGGTCTGGAGATCGAGACCATCCTGGCCAACACAGTGAAACCCTGTCTGTACTAAAATGCAAAAAATTAGCCGGGCATGGTGGCGGGCGCCTGTAGTCCCAGCTACTCGGGAGGCTGAGGCAGGGGAATCACTTAAACCTGGGAGGCGGAGGTTGCCGTGAGCCGAGATGGCTCCACTGCACTCCAGCCTGGTGATAGAGCGAGACTCCATCTCAAAAAAAAAAAAAAAAAAAAAGAGGGGGGGGAGTTGGCAAACTCCTAAAGGAAAGAAGCTGGTTGAACTTTGTTTAAACAAGCATTATTTGCTGATACCCCTTTTCTGTTGTTGACCTATATCATTATACCTGTTCATATCATCCAGTATTCCTTTTCCCATGGCACATTTGAGAAATGGTACGTAACTGTGTAGTCTCATCCTAACCGTTAATAACTTTCCCAAACATGAATATTTTCCAGGCTGAGCATGGTAGCTCATGCTTGTAATCCCAACACTTTGGGAGACAAAGATGGGAAAATCACTTGAGTCCAGGAGTTTGAGACCAGCCTGGGCAACACAAGGAGACCCCATCTCTACAAAAAAATCTTGAAAATTAGCTGGGCGTGGTGGCATGCGCCTGTAGTCCCAGCTGCTTGGGAGGCTGAAATGGGAGGATCACTTGAGCTCAGGAGGTTGAGGCTGCAGTGAGCTGTGATCACACCACTGCACTGTAGCCTGGGTGACAGTGAGACTCTGTCTCTGAAAAAATGTATATTTTTTAAATTTTTAATTAATGTGATTTATAAGGTGTTAATCTTGGTATCATCTTATTTAATTTCATTATTCAAGATCAAAAAGTTCAGTAAGATTTATTTCAAAAATAACGCTAACACCATAATATGATAGTAGCTTGTGTTTACATAAAGACTTAAAATCGGGGCTGGGTACAGTGGCTCACACCTGTAATCCCAGCACTTTGGGAGGCTGAGGCCGGCGGATCATGAGGTCAGGAGTTCGAGACCAGCCTGGTCAATATGGTGAAACCCTGTCTCTACTAAAAATACAAAAAATTAGCCAGGCGTGGTGGCATATGCCTGTAATTCCAGCTACTCGGGAGGCTGAGGCAGGAGAATCGGTTGAACTCGGGAGACGGAGGTTGCAGTAAGCCGAGATCACGCCATTGCACTCCAGCCTGGGTGACAGAGTGAGACTCCATCTCAGAAAAAAAATACTTAAAATCAGCTTGTTTCTAATTCCTCCAAACTTAACACATTATTAGCCATTTGTGCCATGGTTTGATTTCTCAAAGAATCAGATTTTAGAGCCAGAGGACTCTAGAAGCTCACACGGCGAAAGTTATAAGGTGGTCTCATATTTGTTTTTTTAGGTGGAGCAGCTCAGATAAATAGAAAAGAAGTCACAGAATCCAAATTGCTGCTGCTAGGAGAGGGTGAGGGTGCTGGAGCCCAAAACCCATGCATTTGGGTATAGCATCCATCCCACCAGAATTACTGCTTCCCTCTAAAACAGTTGTGGAAAGTAGGGCTCAACTCAGAGAACGTTCCATAGGCCTTCTAGCCGTCCAGTGAGTGTCTAGAAATTGCTCTCGGATTTGCCTTTTATAAATTCTTTAAAAATCTTATTTGAGGTATCTGGTTCTGTAATCACCTGGATTATTGAAGTTCTTCTTCATGCACTTTATAATATAAACTTTTGATTTACAAATGAGTTCTTTTCTCTCTAGTTTAGATTCCTTGGCATTGGTTGATCACTCCCAGGGCTCTGATGTTTTCATTATTTCACAAATTGTCTGGGTTGAGTGGGCTTTTGGTGGTCATGTAGTACCATTAGCCAGTCATGCCTGAGTCACTGCACCTGCATCTCCTCTGAAAGGGTCTTCCTGCTTATGCATGGACCTCAGTGGCCACATCCTCCTCAGCGTTCTCTGACTTGTGTTCAGTAGAAGCCGGCCTCCCTATGGCTTCTACTCTTGATTCTAGTTCTACTTTCAGAACCTTCTGTCTAATTTTCCCTTACATATTTGAGGGCAGCTTCCAGGTCTTCTCTGCTTGTTTCTTGAGCCCTTTCATCATCCCTGTTTGTGCTCCTCAGTTACTTTTATCCTCTTTTAGAAGCAAATGTGCAGCTGGGCGCAGTGGCTCATGCCGGTAATCCCAGTTACTCAGGAGGCTGAGGCAGGAAGACTGCTTGAGGCTGGGAGTTCGAGACCAGCCTAAGCAACATAACAAGATGCTGTCTCTTAAAAAAAAATTAATAAAAAATAAAAGAGGCCATGCACTGTGGCTCACGCCTGTAATCCCAGCAGTTTGGGAGTCCAAGGCTGGTGGATCACTTGAGGCCAGGAGTTCAAGACCAGCCTGGCCAACATGGTGAAACCTCATCTCTACTAAAAGTACAAAAAATAGCCAAGCGTCGTGGCAGACTCCTGTAATCCCAGCTACTTGGGAAGCTAAGGCAGGAGAATTGCTTGAACCTGGGAGGTGGATGTTGCAGTGAGAAGAGATTGTAGCACTGTACTCCAGCCTGGGTGACAGAGCGAGGCTCTTTCTCAAAAGAAAGAAAGAGGGAGGGAAAGAAAAAGGAAGGAAATGAAGGAAGGGAAAGGAAGGAAAGAGAAGGAAGCAAACTCTGTATACCAAGTGTGGTCTAATGAATCCAGAAGAGGACTGTTACACCTTATTTTCTGGATATTTTTCTTCAGTGTGCATCCTCATTACTGAGCCTCAAATTGAAAAACACACCAGCTAAACAAGTTCCTTTTTCAGAGTTTTTACTGGTTAATCAGAATTCCTTATCAAATTCTTATGCAGTTGACTACTTAGGCCTTAACACTTAGCTTTGTGAATTGTACTGTCATTAATCTTGGCCCTTTATTCTATCCTGATGAGCTCTTTTGTAATCTTTATTTTGTCAGCCAATATATTTTTCTATTTTTCACAGTACATCTTTTTTCTAAATCACAATAAAATACCACGCACAGTAAGAGCAAAGATAGTGTCACACAAGCAGAGGTAGTTGTAAATGACATTAAGATCGACTTATCAGCAGTGGTCAGGAAAACCAACCATTTTTCTGATTTTAGTTCCTATTGTTCTGACTTGCCCACAAGGAGCTTCATACTTCCTAAATAGTTCCAGAGACTGGAGTATTCAGTGCTACCATTGCCCAGTGTTTCTATAATCTGTTTCAGAAAGCAACATAGCAAGCCATCTGCACGTGCAACATCCAAACTTGGCAGCCCAGACACAGTTTCTCCTAGAAATCGCCACAAATTAGCAAAAGAGAAGTTACCTACCAGCGAAAAAGTTAGTAACTCTCCCCCATTAGGAAGGTAAGTCCCTGCTTACACTTCAAGTAATTTTTAACCCCCTAAGACTATTTTGGGTGCAATAATGCTTTCTTCCTAATTTCCTTTAAGATTTTGTCTCACCAAATAACTGTTTTGGGGGGTCATTGGTTTCCAAGAAGAATAGGAAGGGCTGCAGAAGGTGTCTCTGTGGCCTCACCAGTCTGGCCTTGCCACAGTGGACTGCCACACAGGCTTGTCCTTGACACCTATGAGCCTTATCTGCCTTCTCCCATCCGCTAAGACCAAAGGCAAGGCAGTGTGGTAAAGCATATAACAGCCCAGAATCATTTCTGTGTTAGCTAGGACATTGGAGAGGTGATGAGGTGATAAAGCTTCCTCTTTTAGGCACAGCCCCTGCCAGCTTACACCTTTCACTGCAGCCTTACTAGTCTTACTGCTTCCCAGAGGTGGTCCTGAGCCTTCCTTTCTTGCCTTTGCTTGAACTAGTGAGGAGTGCACCAGCACCCCCAATAAGTCAGATCCTTTCCATCCTGCTTCAGCCCATTTTCATCTCTTCTTGCTGCACTTCTGGTCAGTACTGGGCACTTGAGATGCCACATAGCATTGGTTTGGTATATTCCTTTTATTTACCCCTCTGAGCTCTAGCTTTCTTTCTTGAGATAGGAACTTGTCATATTTTCCATACATTATCATATTCCAAAGTAAAAGACTCTTCACTGTACACAAAAACCGTTTTGACCTCTTACCACATTTTCATCTTCACAGCATACTTGCATGTATGTGCTGTTTTCCCCACGTTCTAGAAACGAAAGCGAACTATAGTGCTAGGCACTTTCACATACATGCTCTCATTTAACTCTCATTGAGTGAATTGTAACAGTTACTTTTATTTTATGTGTGAGGGACAGAATCTCAGGAAGGTTTGCATGCATACTACTCAAAATTGAACATGCAGTCGAATCACTTGAGGCTCTTTGTAAAATACAGATCCAGGGTCTGTAAGTCTAGGGTGGGGCCTGTGAGTTGGCATTTCCAACAAGCTCCTCAGTGACTAGTGCCCCTGGTCACAGACCACATTCTGGGAGAACTGGAAGGGCCTGGATAAGCTACGAAGCTCACATGGCTGGGGAGAAGCAGCCTGACTCAGAGCTTCTGTTAGCTGCCATTTGGCCCCCAGCACAATGCTGCACACGGCACCTTTACTGAAGAGGTGTTCATTGAGTGGCTGGTGGCTTTCCATGGAAATGGTTTGAAATGGATTATCAACAAACACATTTTCAGTCATTGTCAACACATGCCAAAACCACATCATCTGCAACAATTTTTGACTCAATTTGAGTTTATTTACTTTTGCTGTCAAATAATAAATGAAAGACGTGTCTTCGTATCAGTAGAGTCCCGTTTCTCCGTCTCCTGCAATTTTGGTTTTCCAAGCCTTTGATTCATTGACAGGACATTTACTGCCTGCTTGCCATGTTTTGGGCATTTCTCTAGGCACTGGAGTTAGAAAAATGAATAAATCTCAGCAGCTGCCCTAGAGAATCATTGTGTCTAATGGGAGAGATATATGTGTATAAGACTTTCAAACTTTTTTGACAACAACCCACTATCAGAATGTTTTGCAATACAGCTGGTGCTCACATTCCTGCTACTGTAACTGAAACAAAATTTTCATGAGTCAAATTTAGTAGATGTGATACAAGTGGTATTTTCTGTTGTGGCCTATTAATATATTGTTTTAAAATATTGATTGTAACTTGTAGTTACAAAATATTCATTGTAACTTGTAGAAACACAGCAGATAAATTACAGTGGTAAATGCTGTGGTAAAGACCTAAAGTCTTCATATCAATAAAGTCGCATTTCTCTGTGGGGGATTCCAAAGATAGGGCATCTTGCTCTGTGATGTGGAAGGTGCCGGACTACAGTCCCAGATGGTGCACAAGTAGAAGGCAGAATTATAAAAGGCTCTGTGTTCTATGCTCTGGATGATTTTCTCCTGAAAGCATCAGAGACCCAAGAGGAACTACTTCATACATCTCCCGGACAGTAACATGATTAATTGGAGTTTCCAACAAATAATTTTAATCACAGACTGTATCAACAGGGTATGCTGGTTACAGGGAGATTGGTTAGAATGTTCTTCTGAAATTCCTGTGCCTTTTCTAACACAGCTGTTTTCTGTAATCCTGTGCTACGAAGTATGATTTTGCACTTGGTCCGACCTAGGTTGAAATCCTGCTGTGTTCTTGCTAATTGTTTGAACTTAGAACAGTTTGTATATTGGTGGGACCTGCTGTTGATGTCTTTGTTTTATAGATGAAAGAACTAGGGCCCAGAGGAGGAAGTGGACTTGAGCACCATCAGCACCTAGAGTGTGGCAGAGCTGGAACCAGAGCACAGGCTTCACACTTCTTTTCCAGTGTCCTGTGTTTGTGTGTGAGGTTGACAGCAAATAACCAGTTAGCTGGAGCTCTTCGCGAAATAGCTCCTTTTCGTGTATAAATTTTACTGGGTTTTTCTCTTCTTAGCTGTCAAGTTCAAAACTCTTCCATTTTTTTAAGGAACTCCCAAGTTACTTGAAGCAACTGCTTTTAAACCTCACCATTGCCTTGACTTTGCTTAATGCAGATCAAAGACACAGCTCTCCCCTTCTATCAAGCGCAAGAGAGAAGTCAGCCCTCCTGGGGCCCGAACAAGAGGCCAGCAAAGGGTGGAGGAAGCCCCTGTGAAAAAAGCAAAGCGATAATCCTGACCACTGCTGCCCTGGGCTTATGGAGGAACACAGTGGAGAGGAAAGAGACATGCCTCGGTGGCCATAGGCTTCTCTTTAACCAGGAAAAAGATATGCATGTGCTGTAAGTCCCTAGGTGCAAGCTTTTTCTTGTTATGTTTTAAACAGCTTTATAAACTATTGTTCATAGAAGATATTATGTACATTTATTTCAGATAAAGGACAATAAGTTTACTTTGTATCTGAACTCAAAACAAAGTAGTTGTATATTTTAACATTCAAAATTGGGATTTCCCAATGTGACACATCATGAATGCAAACCCCTCCAGCCCATCAGACACCGGGCTGCCTACTGGTAATCTGTGTATAGTATATAAACATGTAAAAATAGGTTGTATTTTACTCTATGTATGATGCTAATCAATGAACACTATTTATTTTACAGAGAAAACTTATCTGTGAACTTTACTATATATCTGTTTATTTTACTTTATTATTATTTTTTTTTAAATAAAAAAGGGTTTTAAATGCTATGCAGTCATTAGTAGAAAATTTTTTAGGACTCTGCCTGCCCTGTAACTATCTTAATATGATCTGGCAGAAACTCGCATGTATCCAAGTAAAGTAGTGTAGCTAAAGAAAGTTTCTCCATTGCTTTTCTGTTCACAGTTGTGGCCCTGTTTTTTAAGAATGTAACGTTTTTAGATTATACTTGCATCTGTGACTGTACTACCAGCCCCATTGACATAAAACAGGTTCTGGTTCAGGTAAAGTTGCATCAGTCACCTGCAGCAGAAACTCCTCTGCTGGTGTTCATTCCCCTTCTCTGTGCTGTTCTGAAGCTTCTACCAATACTCTTTCCATATTGTCTTTTCCAGTGAAGAGAAATGCATTCAAGATTAGGTCCCTCCTGTCTATCCAGTTTCAGGATTTTATGTTGTTTTATACACAATTGTTTCAGTATAGAAACTGGCTTTATTGCCAGGTGTTTTTTTAAACATGTTTTAACTCTCATATGAGCAAACTGTCCAACTTCAGTTTTTCATAAGATTAAACTTCTTACGATCAAATTTGTCTCTTGCAATGATGTGATGAGTTGCCAAATAATTGAGATTATTTTTAAATGTTTTGTTCATATTCTTGTTTTATAATTAAAATTTACATTCAGTGTGTATGGGTTTTTTTTTTTTTTTATTTTGACTCTTAATGTCAGGTGGATATTTCTGTCATTTTACATGGTTTCTTACTGAGATTTTATATATAAATTATAAAATGTTTACCAAAATTTGAGTGGTAAGAATTTTATTTATGTGTTTTAAAATTGGTCTGCATGAAAACCATTTCTTCTCTCTAAATAACTGGTCTTACCTATATCGTTCCATGTTCACATTCAAATTTGAGTCAGTGATGGCGTTTCTCAGTAGAACTGAACTCGGTAGAACTGAACTCTGTAGAACTGAACTTGGAAGAACTGAACTTTAGATCCAGAAAGGCCCTTAGAGACGAGGAACATGAGAGTTTCTCATTTTTATGTATGTGGATGACTTTTAACCAAAGCTCAAAAATCTAAAGTGATTTGTCTTAAAAGTAAGAAATGCAAATCAAAGCCACAGTGAGGTACCAGTTAGAAAGGCTTTTATTGAAAAGTCAAAAAATAACAGGTGTTGGCGAGAAAAGGGAACTCTTATACTCTTATACACTGTTGGTAGGATTGTAAATTAGTTCAGTTCTTGTGGAAAGCAGTTTGGAGATTTCTCAAAAAATTAAAATGAATTACCATTTGACCCAGCAATCCCATTACCAGGTATATGCCCAAAGGAAAGTAAATTGTTCTTCCAAAAAGACATCTGCACTTAGATGTTTATCACAGCACTACTCACAATAACAAAGACAAGGAATCAACCTAGGTGCCCATCAACAGTGGATTGGAGAAAGGAAATGTGGAGCATACAAACCATGGAATTCTCTGTAGCCATAAAAAGGAACGAAATGATGTCCTTTACAGCAACACTGATGCAGCTGCAGGCCATTATTCTAAGTAAATGCACGCAGGAACAGAAAACCAAATCTAAAATACAAAATACAAGTAAAAAATGTAAAAAGTAAAAGGGTAGAAGCTGAACTAGTTTCCAAGGTTCCTGATTCTTTTGGTCATAGCCTTTGCACCAGTCAGTTTTAGACTGGTTCACCAGCAGTACATTCTGAAAATGCAGTCTTAACTGTGACACTGATGTTATTCAGTTTAGTAATGGCTGCTGTTGGCATGACCCTATAGGGACCGGGTAGTTGGAGTGTGCAGAAATGCGGCCTCTCGATAAAACTGGAACTAAATAGTGGAAATACGTGAAAAATTTTATGATGGAGAAGTCAGCTAAACCACATACCTTCCAATGGTTCTAATACAAGACTTTGGAAATAGGTGGAAGCAATTCTTAGTCATTACAATGATTTGCTACTACTAGTATTGAGCAGAAGGAAGGAGGTCAGGAATGCAAAACATACTGCAATTTACAGGACAGTCCCTGACTCCAAAAAAAATATCCAGCCTAAAATCCAGTAGCTTCCACTAACTCACTGAGAAGCACTTGCAGACCATCTCCAAATTTGACATTTCCCAGGCCTTGGCTTGCTTACCACTGCCACTGCCTCACTGCTTCTCCATGAGCAACCCGAACAAGAGCCCACCTGCTTTCCCATCCCGGAGCTGAGACAAGGCTAGGAGGATCACACAAGACTTAGTGAAGCCAGCAGAGCGCCCTGTGACTGAGGACGATGTGACTCAAAATGATGGCCGGTTCCTCTTCAGTTGAAGTTGGTCATCCACAACCACAATCCTTCCCTGCCTATTTGAGGCCTCTTTCCTCAGGATGGTACCACTTGACCCTTACCACCTAGACTTGACTTAAATACTAGAGTCTACTAACAGGTTTACCATAACCACGCCAATTAGGAATGGTCATCAGGTAACACTCCTCTTCCCAATGAGATTTCATGGCGAGCTGGTGGCAACACAGACTGAACACTTTGTCTTCTAACCCCCAGGCCAGAGTTATTTATATGAAAGCCCATGGGAGGGAGGCATTGATCTTTCCACCTCAACAGCAGGCTCACTGCTCTTAGGACCATAATATATCAGAGCCTTTCCCCAAACATCTCTGCCAGTGATTAAAACCTAACTGATTTGAGGTCAGAGGGAGATAGTTCTAACTAGAAGAAATGCTAGAAAAGGTTGCTTTTCTATTTATTATTATTATTATTATTATTATTATTATTTTGGGATGTCTTGTTCATCATTTGTACAAGAGCACCTTATATTGACTAAGATTACTGTGTAACCATCTTTGTATGATTAAATCAAGAACAAGATGCTTTTCAGAATACACTGACAGATACTGTTCTCAGGGGAAGAAAATAGTTCTAGAACCAGCACTTTTCCCACTGAAACTGCTGTGCTGGGAAAGGACACATTTGCTGAGCTACTACTCTGCTCAACACTAGGGACTCAAATGTTGGCTCAAGTCTCAAGGGCACAACCACATGAAGCAAACAGCTGGGTTGCACTGGCACTGTCACAGAACAGCAAGTGGGAGAAGAATACCTTCCTTAGAGAAGCAGGACAGAGGACTAACTCCTGGCAGATGAAGGGAGGAGTTTATTTTTAAAAGTCTAAAATGGAGTTTCAAGCAAGGTTGGAACCTAAAGAGAGTATTTTGGGAGCTGAAGAGCAGGGACGACTGGAGACAATAATGGATGCCATTTTTACCACTAAGTCAACCTTTCAGAAACTTCCTGGAGGAAGATACAGATAATGCTATCAATATATCTTGGCATTACACAAAACAGTAGTTCCAAGAGATGTTTCCTTACACAATAGCCCTTCTTGGAAGTTCATTGTGCACATTAACAGATATAAATTCTAAGAAATTATGAGAGGAATCAGGTTAATTTGTTGAACCTAGAATTTTCCAAGGTTATTATTAAACCTTTAGAGTACCTGCTTTCTTTTCCCTAAACCACACACACAGAAACTTAATTTAATGCCCATGGAAATTGATGTAGCAGAAAACTTTGAAAACCCTTAAGAGTTTCAGAATAGCCCTGTGAAAGAGTATCATACACCCAATTTCATAGTTGGGAGAATTGAAGCACAGGGCCATTACGTAACTTGCTTAAGAACACATATGAAGCATAACTAGTATTAGAACCAAGGTCTTGTTCAAGGATTTCCTCCATGTTCATTCACCTAGCTAGTGCCCACAACAGATCTAAGTGGAAAGAGCTTTCCCTTGACATTCTCTTGGAATATGTTTGATTTAAAAAAAAAAAAGAAAGAAAAGAAAAATAGCAGCGGGCATGGTGGCTCACGCCTGCAATCCCAGTACTTTGGGAGGCCAAGGCGAGCGGATCACTTGAGGTCAGGAGTTCGAGACCAGCCTGGTCAACATGCGAAAACCCCATTTCTACTGAAAATACAAAAATTAGCTGGGCGTGGTTGTGCATGCCTGTAATCCCAGCTACGTGGGAGGCTAAGATGGGAGGATTCGTTGAATCCAGGAGGCAGAGGTTGCAGTGAGCTGAGATTGCTCCACTGCACTCCAGCCTGGGAGACAGAGGGAGACTCCATCTCAAAAAAACAAAACAAAACAAACGTTATAAAATCTTAATTTTTCTTTATTATATGAGCAATGTTTCTATTGTAGAAAATTAAAAATAAACAATAAAGAGGAAAAAAATCACTGGTAATCCCAAAGTCAGATATCACTATTAACAGTCTGATGTGTAATTCTTCCAGGCCTTTTTCTATTTACCTATACTCAAAACTCATATACTACAAATCATTAATTCTAAAATGCTATTGACTATCAAATGTCCATGCACCGTTACTTTGTATACTATTAGGAAAGAGAAACACGATAACACAAAAATTAATGATATTCTTAATGGCATGCATGAATCAGTTATATTAGCTTGTTGCTTTAAAATGTCTCTCCTCAATTACAAGGAATTTGGTGATTTCTCCACCTTTAGCTGTATGATTTGTCATGTATTAGGCAATTCTTTGCACATGTGTCAGGAACAAAATATAACAACATCACCTACTTGTAGATATCTTCCTTTCTTAAGTCACAGAAAGCACTTGGTTGTTGCTTTCTGAGAAAACATAGAATCATAGTTATTTCTCTTTTCCAGTACTGAATATTTGCCTCATTGATATAAAATGTATTTCTCAGTCCTTTGTTCCTGTGCCCTTCTGAATATACAGTAACTCTGTTTTGATGCCAAGTCATACTCCAACCTTCTAAAAAAACTTTAAACGGTGTTTGAAATCAAAGGCTCTAGAACCAATGATATACATAATTCAGTTGAAGTGATATATGAATAGTTAGGAACAACATCAGGCATGGCAATGACAAGTATATCATAATTGTAACTCATTCAATAGCAATTTCAAGACACATTCTAACTTCAGAGCTGTTAAAATACAGGGGAAAAAAAGCATGCCTTTGAATTAATGAAATAGTAGATTCTTTTTTACAAAATGAGATTTTACATATCCACCTTTTTGCCCTTTTAAAACATGTCCATTCCTTATCCCAACTGTACCACTCTTTTTCCCCCTCAAGATTACCATCATTCTAAATAAAGGTTTATTATTTTATAGCTGTTTATCAGTTTTACTACATATGTATATATTCCTAACAATATATTCAGTTTTAACTTTTTTTTTTTTTTTTTTTTGCTTTCCAAATAGAATCATTCTATGGATCATTTGAGACTTGCTTTTGTCTTCTACATTATATTTTAAAATTCATCTATGTTAATATGTATAGCTCGAGTTGGATTCATTTTCACTGCTGTATAGTATTCCATTGAAGGAATATATATTATCTCAGTATACTAAGCCATTCACCTCTTACTGGTCCTTGGGTTATTCACAGATTAATTTGCTTTGTTTTAAACATTTTTATGAAGCTTCTCTATGGTAGAGTTTCCTAAACTTATGAATTTTGTTGTACATATAGAAAGTGGTATTTGTAGGCATAGGATGTAAGTGGAAGGACCAGATTGGTTGCTACCTAAAGAGAGTATCAGCCTGTTAACCAGAAAAGCAGACTACTCAGCTACTTTGAAGCTAGGGAATTAATGTATCTTTACACCTGTATCCATTCTTTGCACTAAGATATATACAGCTTTCTGCTCCACAGTACAACTGCTAATTCCTAGGATAAGCATCTTTTCAGTTTTGGATAATAATGCCAAAATTTTTCCCAGATGCTTGTACCATATTGTACTCATACCAGTACTGTTTAAAAATTACTTCTCTTTCTGACATTGAGTAGTACAGGACTTCTAGATTTTCGCCTGTCTAGTAGGGATAATATGTATCATTGTGGCCTTTATTTGCATTGGTTACAAGAAGGTTGAGCATGCTTTCATGTGCTTATTTTCCAACCTTATTTCCTCTTCTGTGAAATGCCTGTTCATGGTTTTTGTCTATTTTTCCATTTGGTTATTTGTGTTTTTCTTATCAACTTTTAGGAGTTCTTTATATATCTTTATATATTCAGGATATTAATCCTTCATGTATATGTGTTGCAAACATATCCCTCCCCCAAACACACACACACATACACACACACACGGCTTATATTTTCACTGTCTTTATGGTACTTTTTGATGAACAGATTTTATTTTTAATGTAATTGATATAAATTTAGTCTTGTGGCCAGCTTTTTTTGAGTCCTAAAGACTCTAAAGATCAAATATTCTAAAAGTTTTAATGTTTTGCCTCACATTTAGTAGATAAAGAGGAAAGGAAGAGCTTTGGCAGCAAACCAAGTATATAAAAGAATCTAGGTCAAACTCTCCCAGGTATGCCTAGATTTTAAAAGATGGTCCAAAGCCAGAAGGCATCTTGCTGAAGACAACTCTCCAACTGTTTATTGAGTCCTCCTGATGCAGTCTGGACTGGCTGCCATCTCATCCTGGAGGCTTCTCTAACCATTGTCCTAGGGTTACCCTTCACTTCTCTTCCCATTGGATCTCCTAATACCTGTATCCTATGTCTTCCTCTTGCTTGTATACTCCTGTATTTTGCTGAAGCACCTATAGCATTCTGAGCAAAGGTCTATGCAATACCATAAAGGATCAACTGTTAAATCAGACTCTTGAATCAGAGATCTTACCCAGCATCAAGCTTTACAAATAATTTCAAGGATATAAGTAGTTGCTAGACACAAGTGAAGCACACAGGTCCAGGCTAGCCAACTTATTCCCAGGCCCTTTCTCATCAGGACACATGTGCCTAGATTAACACATGAGGTCTCAAAAAAAATAAATAAATAAAATCTGCAGCTCCATTAGTTAGAAGAAAGCCGTTTCAGTCATGGAACTTCTGTATTCAGATGGCTACATAACTTGTGTGATATTTTCCAGGGAGCCATGTCCCACATATCAATAGATTCTAAGGGATTTTATTTGGTTTTTTGTTGCCATAAGCAATTCTGGACAGACCAGATATATCTTGCTAAAAGCATTTCATAAGTGCCAACTCTCCTACTAGTAAACACCATTAGCTCTTTTCCTGGAGGTCTATCATTATTAGCAAGTTTACAAGGATTTGAAACTAAAGATCACCTTTCTTTCAGAGGGGTGTGTCCCTGGTATTGGATGCAAGGCCTGATTCTAACTATATTCATGTTACCATATTATAGGAAATAAATTTTGGACCTTGTTTCAGTTATGGTCCAGTCAGTTATTAGAAACTGCACCAGCTATTTGAATAAATAACTGCTGTTTATTTTAATGTGTCCCCCAAAGTTCATATGTTGGGAACTTAATCCCCAATGCAACAGTGTTGAGAGGTGGGACATTTAAGAGGTGATTAAGTCATGAGGGCAATGAATTAATGTCATTAACATGGAAGTAGTTTCGTTATTGTGAGAGTGGGTTTGTTATAAAAGTGAGTTCAGCCCCCTCTTGCTAGCTCATGCTCTCTTTCCTTTCTGCCTCCCACTTTCCATCAAGAGATGACTCAGCAAAGAGGTCCTTGACAGATGCCAACCCTTTGATCTTGAACTTCTCAGCCTCCAGGAATGATAAGTAAATCTCTGTTCTTTCCACATTACCCAGTCTGTGGTATTCTATTATAGCAGCACAAAATGGACTAAGACAATAATTTAATGGGAACTAAACAGCTATTAGAGAACTAAGAGGGAAAAAGGTTAACACTGATATAATACAGAGTTATTTCTGAAAGCAACCAGGACTATCTCCGGGCTTGGAGAACAGAAAGACAAAAATTGAGGTTATTAGAAGTTTGAAGGAGAAGTCCTGCAAGGCTGGGATTTAGAACCTGAGGAGAGATACTACCCAGATAATTCTGGTATCTTTGAGAGAGGACAACGTGGCTTGTCCTAGGAGAGTGGGTGGAAACTTGGAAACTGGAACCAAGTGCCACTGCCATCATCTACCATTACTGAGATAAAGAAGTATTGCTGGAGTGATGGTAACGAAAGAGTAACCAAACAAGAAATAAGACCTCTTTTCAACCTCAGCCTTCTGGACTTCTGTTAGCATCCCCTATTGACTGAACTTAACAGTGGGCCTGCTAGCTAGGGAGAAATCTGGCTTGCAAAATCCCAATCCTAGCACCACAAAGCAGAATATAGAAGAGTTTGGAGTTAAGAGACAACAGCTTGACAATCAGCACAACCACAATTCTGACTCTTCTCATCTATCCCATCTTTCAATATATATTTCAACTTCAATATAACAAGAACAACCTGTGGCGGCTGGGCATGGTGGCTCACGCCTGTAATCCCAGCACTTTGGGAGGCCGAGATGGGCGGATAACGAGGTCAAGAGATCGAGACCATCCTGGCCAACATGGTGAAACCCCATCTCTACTAAAAATACGAAAAGTAACCAGGCATGGTAGCGTGCGCCTGTAGTCCCAGCTACTTGGGAGGCTGAGGCAGGAGAATTGCTTGAACCTGGGAGGCAGAGTTTGCAGTGAGCCTAGATCATGCTACTGCACTCCAGCCTGGTGACAGAGAAAGACTCCTAAAAAAAAAAAAAAAAAAAAAAAAAAAAAGAACAATCTTTGGCTAGTGGATATCGCTTATTCTTTAGTAAACCCAGCAGTGCACATTAAGTATGCAATTCAAGTATGTAATTAATCCAGCATCTGGGTGTTTCGCTGCAGTAGGGTCATTGTAAGTACCTAATATTGTCATGCTATCTAAAGTGGAAACTCCAAATATATTTTCCAAGTCCTCCAGAAATCATTTGTGTCCTCATTTGCTCAGTTTACATCTGAAGGATCAGCTTCCCAATTAGCTTTTAGTTAATGCATTCCCTATGACCACTAGTAGAATTTGTTCAATGCTGTTTTAAAAATGTCATTGATATGGTTTGGCTCTGTGTCCCCACCCAAATCTCATCTAAAATTGTAATCCTCATAATCCCCACGTGTCAAGGGAAGAACCTGGTGGGAGGTGATTGGATCATGGAGGTGGTTTCCCCCCATGCTCTTCTCATAATAGTGAGTGAGTTCTCATGATATCTGATGGTTTTATAAGTGTGTGACAGTTCCTCCTACACACGCTCTCTTGCGCCTGCTGTCACATAAGACATGCCTGCTTCCCCTTCTGCTGTGATTGTAAGATTCCTGAGGCCTCCCCAGTCATGCAGAACTGTGAGTCAACTAAAGCTCTTTCCTTTATCAATTCAGTCTCTGGTAGTATCTTTATAGCAGTGTGAAACAGGCTAACAAAGTTATCCTTTCCAAAATGAGTTGTTCTTATTTGAAGACACCAACTTGTCAGTCTTCAATGAGTCTTACTTAAAATAGTTAAACTGACTTTTTTTTTTCAGCCAAAAACAAATATTCAAGAAGAGCTTCCCTTTCCTTCTTTGAACATTGATGTTAATTTCATCCTTGTCATTTTGGGATTCTCCGGCTCTTCAAAAAATTATTTCCCAGTAAATACTGACAGAGTGTCAAAGGATATAAGTGATCATTTCCAATTCCTAAAAGTAAATTGATGGGAACCTACTGGGCCCCTACTTCCTTCTGACCTGAACGCGGATTGACTTTAGAGAGATGACTTGCACAGAGACGCCTTTGCTTGTCCTTTTGATGGTTCACTCACAACTCTTTTTGACTTTACAGGAAACACACGTCCCCGTCCCCACTTCACCTGCATTTGTGTAAGGATTCCTCTGAAGGCTCCTCAGACTTCCTCCTTTGACAGTTCCCAGGACAGCTCCAACCCATCTGTTCATCTGACATTCCATTAAGCCCGTGCGTTACCACAATATCCTGTTTTTCCCTTCCTGTTTCTAGCCACACTTACTCAGATGCAATGACAGAGTTTGCTGCAAATTCCTCGACATAAATCTCTCCAGTGAGCTTTCTGCCCTTACCTTAAGCCTCTTTCTCTGAAAGCACAGCCCTCTGGCCCTTTCTCTTTGAAAACCCAGTCCAAAATATCCCATAATGGAAATAAACATCTCCAAGTTAGGTCCCAAAATACGATTTAACAACAACAAAAGAAACTAAAATCTGCTATTTGTGCTAAAAGGCTGGGGGAACAGCAATGTTACTTAGAATGATGGTGAGTTAACACACGTTATAGAGAGCTAGCTGTTTTAGCAGGGATCCTAATGTAGTGACCATGATCGGGGTGACTGGGAGCAAATCACTTGACCTCTTTACATTTCAGAAATTCTGATAACTGCCCTGCTAATCTCATGGGGTTGTGTTGAGGGTAAAATGAGACCATTCATTTAATAAATATTTGCTAAGAGTCTACCATGTGCCAGGCCCATTCTAGGCCCTAGGGATGTGACATTGAGTCATCTAAAACATTGCGTTTATGAACTTCCATCATATGGTTGCATGTAGATGTAGACTGGTTATTCTCATTGCTATATAGTATCCTATTCTGTGAATATACCACACTTGATTTATTCATTCCACGTTGAGCATTTGCCTAATTTCTAGGTTTGGAGCTACTGTCCAAAAAATGAGGCTATGAACATTCTGGCATATGTCTTTTGGTGAACTTAGGTGTGCATTTCTGTTGTGTCAGTTCCCTTTTAATCTGGCTAATCATGTCAAAGGAAGTTCCAGGTTGGAGCTGGCATTCGGTAACATCTCTGGAGCCCTTGTCAATGTGTCCCTATAACAAACAACCAACTTCATGTCCAGAGCCTTCAGCATCACACTGTAGCTAGCTAGAGTTTGCAAACACTGTTTTATTTATTTATTTATTTATCTATCTATTTATTTTTGAGATAGGGTCTTACTCTGTCACCCAGACTAGAGTGCCACTGCTTGATCGTAGCTCACTGTAGCCTCCTGGGCTCAAGGGATCCTCTAATCTTAGTCTCCCGAGTAGCTGGGACTAAAGGCATGTGCCACCATGCCCGGCTAATTTTTTGTTGTTGTTGTTTAGATTTAGGGTCTCGCTATGTTACCCAGGCTGGTCTCAAATTCCTGACTGCAGGCAATCCTCCCAATGTGCTGGGATTACAAGCGTGAGTCACCACACCCAGCCCCAAACATTGTTTCAGCCCCAAACATTGTTTCATCTGCATTTTGTTTTTCTTTTTAGAGTTGGGGGTCTCACTCTGTCATCCAGGCTGGAGTACAATGTGGGATCATAGCTCACTGCAGCTTCAACTTCCTGGATTCATGAAATCCTCCCATCTTAGCCTCCCAAGTATCTGGGACTATAGACACAGACCACCATATCTGGCTAATTTTTATTTTTTTTAGAGATGGGGTCTTGCTCTGTTGCCCAGACTAGTATCGAATTCCTGGCCTCAAGATATCCTCTCGCCTCAGCTTCCTGAGTAGCTGGGATTACAGGCACAAACTGACTCCTTCAGTTTGCTTTATTTATAAGTTTAAATTACATATTGCAAGAGATTGTGTTCCATTTATTTACATATTTATAAATATATCTATATTACTCGTACGTTATTTATATAAAGTTTCCTTTGAAAATAAGTTCTTATCACACTTAACAGAAAATTAGAGATGGCAGAAAAAAGAATCAGTAAACTTGAAGGTATATCAGGCCGGGCGCAGTGGCTCACGCCTGTAATCCCAGCACTTTGGGAGGCCGAGGCGGGCAGATCACGAGGTCAGGAGATCAAGACCACCCTGCTAACACGATGAAACCCCGTCTCTACTAAAAATACAAAAAATTAGCCGGGCGTGGTGGCGGGCGCCTGTAGTCCCAGCTACTCCGGAGGCTGAGGCAGGAGAATGGCGTGAACCCAGGAGGCGGAGCTTGCAGTGAGCCGAGATCCCACCACTGCACTCCAGCCTGGGCGACAGAGTGAGACTCTGTCCACCCCCACCCTTCAAAAAAAAAAAAAGAAAACTTGAAGGTATATCAATTCCTCTGGAAGTTTTCAAAGTACGTCACTTAAAAGAGCAATCTCTTACCTTCTCAAGGATTTTGCTACTGCAATTTTCTCTTCTGTCTTGGATTATCAATAGTCACTCTCTAATGGCTTACTTACATTAACATGTATAACAGTATATTATAGTATCTTCTATCTAAAAATAAATCTCTAGATGCAGGATCCCCTCCATCTTCCATCTCACTGCTTTGCTCCTCTTCATGCCAAATTATTTAAAGAGTTACCTGTATTGACTACCTCTGCTTCTACCTCTACTACGTTCTTCTCAATGCACTCCAATCTGATGTGCTCCCTTCACTCTGTAAGATGGTTTCTATCAAAGTGACCAATAAGGTCCATCTTACCAAACCGAAGGGCCATTTCTTTGTCACATTGCTTGACCACAGCACATTTTACAACTGATCATTCTCTCCTTATGGCAACATTTTCCTGTCTCAGCTTCCTCAAGTTCCAACCTCCCCTGGTTCTTCCTACAAAACTAATGATTCCTTCCTAGTTCCTTTGGGTGAATATCCCTCTGCTAATAAATCTGTAAATGTTGAAAGGCCCTGATTGCTGCACCTGTAGTTCACTCTGGCCAGGCTACAATCATTTTTCTAGGTGACCACCTCCAGTTCTATCAATATCACCTATCATCTTAGCACTCCCAGATTTCTATTTCTAGCATTGAACTTTTCTTGAAATGTCATTTTCACTGCTGATTATTTTACACCTCCAAATGCATGTCTAATAAGCATCTCAGACGTAATATATTCCAAACTGAACACCTGCCTCCCACGCTCTCTCCCACCAAGTCTTTTCAGGTCTTTGCTACCTAGATCAATAGCACCATTACTCACCCAATCTCCTAAGCTCAAATCCAGGAGATACCTCGGATCTCCTAGAGTGAAGGACTCTTTCCCTCATCTCCATCTAATCTATCAAGTCCTTCAAGAATACTGACAACTCACAGAATGGGAGAAAAGAATTTGCAAACCATGTATTTAATAAAGGATCAACATCCAGAATATACGAAGAATTCCTGAATCTCAACAGCAAAATAAGAAACAACCAAATTCAAAAATGAGCAAAGTACTTGAATAGACATTTCTCCAAAGAAGATATACAAGTAGCCAATAAGTACATGAAAAGATGCTCACCATCACCAGTCATTAGGGAAATGCAAATCAAAACCACAGTGAGATGCTCTTCATAATGGTTAGAATGGCTACTACCACAAAAACAGAAAATAACAAGTATTGGTGAGGAAGTAGAGAAACTAAAATGCTTTTGCACTGTAAATGGGAATGTAAAATGATGCAGCCATTATAAAAACAGTATGGAGGTTTCTCAAAAAATTAAAAATAAAATTATATGATCTAGCAATTCCATTTCTGAGTACATATCCAGAAGAACATTAAGCAGGATCTCTAAGAGTTATTTTCACACACATTTTTATTGTAGCATTATTCCGAACAGCCAAGAAGTAGAAGGGGCATTAATTCAACCTAAATGGATGAATGAGTGAATAAAGTGAATAGAGAAAATGTGGTATATACATACAATAGAATATTATTCAGCATTCAAAAAGAAAGAAATCCTGCCACGTTTATGCTACAATATGAATTAACCTTGAGGGCATTATGCTAACTGAAATAAACCAGTCATAAAAATATAAATACTATATGATTTCATGCATATGAAGTATCTAAAGCAGTCAAACTTAGGCAAACAGAAAGTATAAGCTTAGTGGTGGCTAGGGGCTAGGGTGAGAGCAAAATAAGGAGTTGTTTTTCAATAAGTATAGAGTTTCAGTTTTGCAAAACGAAAAAGTTTTAGAGATCTGTTTCACAACAATTTGAAGAGGTTCAACCCCACTGAGAGGCACACTTAACAATTGTTAAGATGGTAAATTTTATGTCATATGTTTTCTCCTACAACTAAAAAAATATAAAATAATAAGTGTTGGTGAGGATGTGGAGAAATGGAATCCTTGTGCACTGCTGATGGGAATGCTAAATGGTGCAGCTGCTGTGAAAAATCATACGGTAGTTCCTCAAAAAATTAAACAGAATTATTGTATGATCAAGCAATTGCATTTCTGGGTATACACACACACAGAGATGAAAGCAGGGTCTCAAAGGGTATCTGTACACTCATGTTCATTGCAGCATTATGTACACTAGCTGAAATGTGAAAGCCACACATGTCCATTGACAGATGACTGGATAAACAAAATGTGGCATACCTAGAGAATGGAATATTATTCAGCTTTAAAATGGAAGGAAATTCTGACACATGCTACAACATGGATGAACCTTGAAAACATCATGATAAATGAAATGAGCCAATCACAATAGGACAAATATTCTGTGATTCTATTCATACAAAGTACTTAGAGTAGTCAAATTCAGAGACAGAACATAGAATAGTGGTTGCCAGAGTCTGGGGAGAGGGGGAAATGGGCAGTTAGTATTTAGTAGGGAAAGAATTTTGGTTGCAAGATGAAAACGTTATGGGGATGGATGGCAGTGATGGTTGCACAACAATGTACTTAATGTTTCTGATCTGCACACTTAAAAATGGTTAAAATGGTAAATTTTTTATATGTGTGGGGTTTTTTTTTTTTTTTTTTTTTTCACTTTTAGGATATTTTAAAAAGAATACTGCCAAAATAGGTGGCAATTCTGGCCATTCTCTCCATCTCAGTACTACCTAATCCAAGCCACCGTAATCTCTTGTTTGGACTTTTGCACTAGCTTCTAGTTTGTCTTCCTGATTTTCCTTTTTTTCACCCCACAATCATCTTGTCATAGAAAAGCCAATGTAATTTTTAAAAATGTAAATCATAGTCTGGTTCCCCTTTGTGTACAATTTTCCATGGTCTCCCATATACTTAGAATAAAGTTCATGCCCTTCACTGAGGCTTAAAAACCCTGCTTGATCTTGGACTCCAACTCTCATCACTCTGCCCCTCTCCCACTGTCCTCTGGCCACAGGAGCAAGCTGTTATGTCTGTAAGCACATTATGACTGCATCTTAGTCAGCTAGGGTTGCTATAACAAGCACACCATAGACTGGAGTCTCAATATTTATTTCTCACAGTTCTGGAGGCTGGGAAGTCCAAGATCAAAGTGCTGGTAGATCCAGTGTTTGGAGACAGACACTTTCTTGTTGTATCCTCACAAGGCAGAGAAAAAGAGAGAGACAGAGAGAAACAGATAGATGGGGGAGAGAGGGAGGAAGCAAGCTCTCTCTTGTCTCTTCTGGTAGGGGCACTAATCCCATTCGTCAGAGCTTCACCTTTATGACTTGATTATATCCTGAAAGCCTTATTTCCTAATCCCATCACACTGGGGATTAAGATCTCAATCTATCACTTTAAGGAGAACACTTTCAGCCCATAATGGCGGTTCCTACCTAATGTTTATTGCACTATTTCTTCCTCTCTCTGAAAATCTCTTTCTCAGTCTTCACAAGGTATCTCTTTCAGATTTGAATCTCACCCATGAAAAGTAGCCTCAAGTCACCCTCTATCATATCACTCTGTTTTTTGTTTCTATTTTCATTTTTAACTTTTCTTTTACACACAGGGGTACATGTGCAGGTTTGTTATATAGGTAAATTCATGTCACAGGAGTTTGTACACAAATCCATCACCCACATATTAAGCCTAGTACCCAATAGGTATTTTTCCTGATCCTCTCTCTCCTCCCACCCTCCACCATCAAGTAGGCCACAGTATCTATTGTTCCCCTTTGTGCACATGTGTACTCATCATTTACCACTCACTTATAAGTAAGAACATGCAATATTTGGTTTTCTGTTCCTGTATTAGTTTGCTAAGGATAATGGCCTCCAGCTCCATCTATGTTCCCACAAAGCACATGACCTTGTTCTTTTTCATGGCTGTGTAGTATTCCATGGTGTATATGTATTATTTTCTTGTCCATTCTATCATTGATGGGCATTTAGATTGATTTCATATCTATTCCTGCCTATATTCATGTCTATATTCATACTATTGTGAGTAGTGCAACAATAAACTAGTGTTTAATAGGCAAAGAATTAGTGTTTAATAGGGAAAGAACATATAGGTCCATGTCCCTTTATGTCAGAACAATTTATATAGTTCTTTCGGTATATACCCAGTAATGGGATTGCTGGGTCGAATGGTAAATCTATTTTTAGCTCTTTGAAGAATCCCCACACTGCTTTCCACAGTGGTTGAACTAATTTACACTCCCACCAACAGCATATAAGTCTCCAGCTTCTGTTATTTTTTGACTAATAATAGCCATTATGACTGGCGTGAGATGTTATCTCATTGTGAGTTTGATTTGCATTTCTCTAATGATAAGTGACACTGAGCTTTTTTTCATACACTTGTTGGTTGCATGTATGTCTTCTCTTGAAAAGTGTCTGTTCATGTCCTTTGCCCACTTTTCAATGGAGTTGTTTATTTTTTGCTTGTAAATTTGTCTAATTTCCTTATATATGCTGGATATTAGACTTTTGTCAGATGCATACTTTGCAAATATTTTCTCCCATTCTGTAGGATTTACTCTGTTGTTTCTTTACTCTGTTGTTTTATTTATTCTGTTGATAGTTTCTTTTGCTGCACATAAGCTCTTAAGATTAATTAGATCCCATTTGTTAATTTTTGCTTGTAATTGCTTTTGGCATCTTCATCATGAAATCTTTGCCCATTCCTATGTCCAAAACTGTATTGCCTAGTTTTCTTCCAGGGCTTTTATAGTTTTGGGTTTTACATTTAAGTCTTTAATCCATCTTGAGTTGATTTTTGTATGTGGTGTAAGGGAGGGGGTCCAATTTTAATTCTCTGTATATGGCTAGCCAGTTATCACAGCACTACTTATTGAATAGGGTGTTCTTTCCCCATTGCTCATTTTAATCTGCTTTATTGGTGATCAGATGATTGTAGGTGTGTGGCCTTATTACTGGGCTCTCTATTCTGTTCCATTGGTCTATATGTCTTGTTTTTGTACCAGCACCACACTGTTTTGGTTACTGTAGCCCTGTAGGATAGCTTCAAGTCAGTTAGTATGATGCCTCCAGTTTTGTTCTTTTTGCCTAGGATCGCCTTGGCTATTCGGGCTCTTTTTTGGTTCCATATGAATTTTAAAATAGTTTTTTCTAGTTCTGTGAAGAATCTCATGATAGTTTAATAGTAATCGCATTGAATCTAGAAATTGCTTTTGGCAGTATAACCATTTTAATGCTATTAATTCTTCCTATCCACGAGCATGGAATGTTTTTCCATTTGTTTGTGTCCTCTCTCATTTCTTTGAGCAGTGTTTTGTGGTTCTCATCATAGAGATCTTTCGGCTACCTAGTTAGCTGTATTCCTAGGTATTTTATTCTTTTGTGGCAACTGTGAGTGGGATTAAATTCCTGATTTGGCTCTCGGCTTGGCTGTTGTTGGTGTATAGGAACGCTAGTGATTTCGGTACATTAAATTTGTATCCTGAGACTTTGCCAAAGTTGTTTATCAGCTGAAAGAATTTTGGGCAGAGATTATGGGGTTTTCTGAATATGGAATCATGTTGTCTGCAAACAGCGATAGTTTGACTTCCTCCCTTCCTATTTGGATGCCCTTTCTTTCTATTGCCTGATCACCCCGGCCAGGACTTCCAATACTATGTTAAATAGGAGAGGTGAGAGAGGGCATCCTTGTCTTATGCTGATTTTCAAGTAGAATGCTTCCAGCATTTGCCTATTCAGTATGATGTCAGCTGACATCACTCTTTTTAAGTTTTCTTCATAGTATATTTATTACTGCCTGATGTATTTTTCATTGTTTTGTTTAGGCATTTGTCTATTTATAGGTGTTCTTCCAACAGAATGTAGCCCGTTGAGAGTAGGAATTTACAAGACCTTGAACTACAGATCCTAGAATAATGCCTGACACAAAATAAGAACTCGCTGGAAATTTCCCAAGGAGAACTTGGCTTAGCACTGCAAGGGCTTTCAGAATAGTATCTTAGAAAAAAAAAAAAACATATAATAAATCCAGAACACTTTCGTTTTGTTTCACAAGCATCTGAAACTCAGCACAAGCAATTGACCATAGCATGTTTCTCTTCATCTACTCAAGCTGGCTCCTGCCCCTGCTCTCCTCCTCAAGCCTCCAAATACAACTGCCATCCACCCCCTGTCAAACAGACAACCTAAATAAGAAAATAAAACCCTTCCAGGTGTGGTGGCTGTAATCCCAGCACTTTGGGAGGCTGAGGCGGGCAGATCACTTGAGGTCAGGAGTTCAAGACCAGTCTGGCCAACGTAGTAAAACCCCTTCTCTACTAAAAATACAAAAATTAGCCGGGCATAGTGGTGCATGCTGTGGTCCCAGATACTCAGGAGTCTGAGGCAGGAGAATTGCTTGAACCCAGGAGGCAGAGGTTGCAGTGAGTCGAGATTGTGCCACTTCACTCCAGCTTGGGCGAGAGAGTGAAACTGAGGTTTGTTTTCAGTGCCTGTAATTTCTGATCTTTAGGGTGAAATACCTCAGTTTGTATCATGAATAAGTTAGTTTCTAAAAAAACACTCCTAGCTGGGAGCGGGGGCTCATGCCTGTAACCTCAACATTTTGGGAGGCTGAGGTGGGCGGATCACCTGAGGTCAGGAGTTCGAGACTAGCCTGGCCAACATGGTGGAACCCCCATCTCTGCTAAAAATACAAAAAATTAGCCGAGCGTGGTGGTGGGCACCTGTAATCCCAGTTACTCGGGAGGCTGAGGCAGGAGAATCGCTTGCACCTGGGAGACGGAGGTTGCAGTGAGCCGAGATTGCGCCACTGCACTCCATCCTGGGTGACAAGAGCGAGACTCCATCTCACAAACAAAAAACAAACAAAACAAACCAAAAAAAATTCCTATGACGCCAATAAAACACACAGGGATGCCTGTGCCCTAAATGATCATCCAGCGAGAGCTTTGGTTATATACTCACAGCAAGCAGCCTGCAGACCAGCAAGGTGGAATGCAGGATAGCGTAGGAGGTGGGCCAGGGCTTGCTGCAGCCTCCGTTCTAAAATTGATCCCAACACGCCTGCGTCCTGCTCCAGTCCCTCCCCCTTGGCCCTGGAGCGAGGCGAGTCTTCAGTGGAGGTGCTGACCATGCCTGGGTGAGTTTTTTTTTAATGAAACATCTCCGCTATTAGATCCCTGGCAGCGCAAGACTGTGTACACAAAACTACAAGCAAAACAGTCCATTTTGTGTACTGCTTATTCCAGTACCTCCCTATAAAAGGTACGCACAACCCTAGAGGGATTCCCGCTAGGTGGCGCTCGTTCTCCATCGTACCCAGGCGGGTTCGAAGCTGGCACATGTCCTTTTAACACCCTGAGAGGTGATCTTCAACCCTGGTTTTTTAGGTAAGAAAACTAAGCCCCAAAGAGGGTCTTGCGTGAGGTCGCTTGGCTACCTCTCAGAACCGCGTGCACAATCTGGTTTCTGAACCTAATGAGTTTCCATCACCTGGCTGTCTCCCTCTACACACGGTTTAGTTTGTTGATTATAATAAAATAGTGTGTTTCCTTCTTTCAACACAACGAGGTTTATGTTCAGATCCTCAGGCCTTGGTGTGATTTGTTTTCAAATGCATGGGACAGAAAAAAAGTCATTAGATTTGTCTGACTGAATTTTTTCTTTGATTACCTTAAATCCGAACGAAGGTCCTTTTCCAATGAATAAGCAATTAAAAATGGATAAGGTCTATGATGGGAAACGATAAGTCTGAAGGTTAATGAGAAAAACCGATTAGAGTAGAAAATCCAACTGGATTTGACATCAGACAAAGCCTGATTTAAATTCTGACTTAGCCACTTACTGATAGTCAGGAGTCTCAGTTTCTTCATCTGTAAAACAGGAATAACAACGTTTTCTACTCGTTCCAGTCCCAAGGGTGTGTACATTCAATGAAACAATAGGCTTTGGTTCCGGGCACACTCTCAGTGAGCAATATTTGTTAAAATATAAAACTACCTTTTATATTATTATTTATAGTATTATAAGCTGGCCAGTTACAATACAGCCTCTCTTTGCAGTCTGATATATTTGGACCATGTACATGAAAAACGCTGCAGGGCGCTGGATGACTCAGGAACGAAGGCGTGGGTGCTCGACTCTTGGGATGCTTAGGTGGTTTGGATAGCCCTCGGGAGTCTGCGAATTGGGACCCACCGTCAGTGCTGGGCGCGACCTCCGCCTGGACCTGGCTCTGGAGAGCCTGCAACGCCGCCCCTCCCTCCTCCCGCCTCCACCC
>NW_016810801.1:533259-547501 GCF_001698545.2 Rhinopithecus bieti | reverse complement strand
CACACCCTTCTCGTGCTTACTCAGTGAAGCACCGGCTTCAGAAGGTACCGGGTCCAAATCCTCGTTTTAAAGGACTGGAAGCTAGAGAAGGCAGGTGACTTCAGTCAAGGTCACCGGCATCTGAGGGACGAGCCCTGCATGGCCTTTCGTTGCTGGTCAGCACCCAGCGCGCGCGCCCACCGGCCGCTGGCGTCAGGGAAGACCGCCCAGGGCACAGGTGGCGGGCGTTAGGGGCGAGGCGCGCGGTGGCGCCGCCACGAAATCCTGAGCCCACTAGGCGCCCCACCCCCCCCCCCCGCCAGCACGGGCACGTGCTCAGCAGCTTACCGCGCGCCCGCGAGGGCGGGGGCTTCCCCTTCCCCGCCCCCTTGGCTTTCGCAGTCTAGTACCGCTCTCCGCCGGCCGCCCGCGGAAGTCTCACCGTGCAGCAGCACCCCCAGCCCGGCGGTTCCGGGGACCCGAGGGCGCGGCGCATAGGGGGCCCGTAGGATCCAAACTGCGAAAGAGGAGCAGGAGGAGTAAGAAGAGAAAGATGTGGAGGAGGAGGGGAGAGAGGGAAAAGGAAGAGAGGCAGAAGACGTAAAAAATGGGCTCGGGGGCGCAGAGTGGTTGCGGTGGGGTAGAGAGGCGCGGACGCCCAGCGAGTCCGGTGCCTCTCGAAAGCCTCGCGGGTCGCCCCGCCGGGCCGCGCAGCTCCGCCAACTCCCGGGCCGGCCTAGGCCGGAGCGTGGCGCCAGTCGGGAGGTTGCAGAGTTCCTGGAGCTCACAGCTGAGCTCGAAGGAAGTCGCCCTCAATGGGCACAAAGCGGGACCCAGGCACGCCCGCGCGGTCACGTCCAGATCTGCGGTCCTCCGACAGGCGCAGGCCTGCTGCGCCTTCGCCACACACCTCCGCTTGTGGGCCTGGACTCCGACTCCGTAGTTACGCCGGGATATCTCTGGGCATCCAACCACCTCCCTTCCCCCATACTCTTTTCCTCTCCACCCGACCCCTTACTAGGAGCAGCTTCTAGTTGCAGCTCAACACTCGCGAGTTCACCCTCCGCGCCAAGCACCCACCTCCCGCCCTTGCCTACAGTCACCCACAGACCTAATGATCGACTGAGCGCCGCCGTAGTGGCCCGAGATGACACCAGGAGACTCCCTTGCTGTGCGCCTCCGGAAGACGCGGACGTAGCCCCTTTTCTCACATTCCTAGGACACAAAAATACCCGACAACTCAAAATCGCCGAACCACATCTTTTCATGCTTTGAAAACTTCTGCCCAAGCCTGTGGCAGGAGCATGTCCAACTGTGATTTGGGTTTCTTTTTAAACATCTAATCAAAGGGAAGAGGGGAGGGATTCGCAACTAAATGGTAGATGTTTTCAAGCAAGTCTTTACGTGGCCCCAAACCTACCATAGTATTCGGTCATTCAGCCCCCAAACATCTCTGCCTGCCTTTATGTTTGGATCTCACTCCCTTATTTGTCAGCACCAAGTCCTAAACCTACAAAGCGATAGCTGTGAGGGACACCAAACCCATACCTGCCCGTCCCCTACCTTCCAGGCAACCGGTGTCAATCTCCTCACTATTTATAATTCCCAACATCCCTGCCTGAAGTGAGGAGAACGGTAATTTAAATAATACAGCGGGAGCGGAGAGGATACACTGTTTTTGAAAGACTGTAAGCATTCTGCTGTGTTCCACTCTGCGTCCTTACACTTGCTGAGCACTGACAGCAAATTTAAACGGCGTTCCTTGAAAACTGATGTAATTATAAAGAGCTGTAAAGGGCAATGACCTCAAGTGGATGTTTTTTCCCAGGTACCCTACAAAGTTTGCACAAAGCAAGAAAGCATCGTGTAGCCGAAATGTTGGAAAGTATAGACGCTGCAAAACCTCGTTCTGAGGCTGAAAACTATGAATTGTGGGTGTATTTCCTTCTGCGGTGCATATAAAGAACAACCAAAAAGCAAGCAACAAGGGGAAATGTTATTTATTTTAATGACACCAAAACTACCAATCCTAGCAATTTATTAAATTAAAATCATAGTCCTTTAACTGTATTTAATGGTTCAAGTTTGTGTATTTAGTGTTAACTCTCTGTGAAAGTTTATGGAAAACAGTGAAGTACGTTAATTGAGCAAATTTTACATTAAAAAAGGAATAACACATTTAAAAATATTCTTATATACCCACAATATCTATATTTCTTAGCTTGGTTCCTACTATTACATAATACAATGCATTTTCATTTTTTAAAGAGCAAAAGTGTTGTCACTTCTGGATCACTTTATGGTAATTCCAAGGTATAATTTTAAGCAAACAAAGATACCTATTTATAATTTTATTCAACTCACAAGAGATATTTTTTAAAAACTGAAATTTTTTTTCTTCCTGATGCAAAACTTAACCAACTCCAGTTAAATTCAAAATTGATCTGCCAGGGAAACGACCATAAAATTTACAGAAACTCTCCCAAAGATGCCTTTCAATTCTTCTCCTGACTTTAGTTCTAATTATACCATTTTTTTCTAATTCCTCTATAAAAATCGAATCAAATCAAAGACGGCGAGGAAAGAAAAATATTTCTAGAGTGATCTTAATTAACTGATCATTTCAGCAAAGAACGTTAGCAGTGAGGAAGCGGCGAAACTGTAGAGAGAAAAAAAGATGCATTTTTGTTCTGCGTGTTTATAATCCCTCCTAGAGAACAGAAACTACGAGCATGATTTATGGAACTGCATTATCTTGGATTTTCTCCGCAGATTTGACTCAACTTAGTATCAGTGTTCTATTAAAGCGCTGGAATAGGTGGATACATCTGCAGAGGTAAGAAACGTGGTTTGGGGTGGATGAGCCTCCTTGTTGCTGGAGGGTGCTTCGAGGACCAGGCTTAGGAGAGAAGGGGTTAAGTCAGACCCTGTCTTTAGCGGCGCAACGTGCCCAGTTTTGTCTGTTAAAGTCAACGTCGCCCAACTGGAGCCAACCAATGGACGGCCGGGAGCGCCCGGGACAGCCCAGTGGAGGGGTGTGGCCTGAGGCTGTCACTCAGCAGTGAGGAATGACACCCGGGCGGGAGGGGGTGGTACAGTGGAACGCAAGGGAAGGAAAGAGAAAAGAAACAGATAAAACCAGGGCAGGGGGTAAAAAGGTGCCCCGCGTCTCCCGGAATCCAGCGGCCGCGGCCGCCGCCGCCGCCGGGGGTGGGCTCCGGAAGAGCCTGCCCAGCAGGGAAGGGGAGGACGGGCCAGGAGAGAAATCCTGCAGGCGAGGAAGGGACAGACGCGCAAAGAAAAAGTGACTCGGGCCGTGCGCCCCGGCGGCTCTCGGGAGGGGACTGCTGCCACGGAGGGGCCCCCGCCAATCCTCCTTCACGTCCCCTGAGGGGGCAGACCCCGGCCCGCCCCTAAGGGCGAGAAGCGATGAGATAATCCAGCTGAGCTGCGAAAGGAGAGCGTCTGGCTCTGGATTCGGGGGGAGGGGGTCTCCGGGTGGGGTGGGCCTCTAAGGTGGGGTGAGGGTCGGTGCAGATCCTGGGACGGAGTGGGGCGGGGCTGCTGGGCCGCGCAGGAGTGGGCGGCGGCGGCCTCGCACACCCGGCTCACTTGCGCTGCGGCCGCCGGCGCTCCTGTCCCGCTCGGAGCTGCTCGCCGCCCCAGCTGCCCGCCCAGGCGGCTGCTCCGGCCCGCGGCGCAGATGGCTGTGCGCAGCGCCAACACCTTGACGCCCTTCTCCATCCAGGCGATCCTCAACAAAAAAGAGGAGCGCGGCGGGCTGGCCGCGCCAGAGGGGCGCCCGGCGTCCGGGGGCACAGCGGTGTCGGTGGCCGCGGCGCCCGCTGTCTGCTGTTGGCGGCTCTTTGGGGAGAGGGACGCGGGCGCGCTGGGGGGCGCCGAGGACTCTCTGCTGGCGTCTCCTGCCGGTACCAGAACAGCTGCGGGGCGGACTGCGGAGAGCCCGGAAGGCTGGGACTCGGACTCCGCGCTCAGCGAGGAGAACGAGAGCAGGCGGCGCTGCCCTGACGCGCCAGGGGCCAGCGGGGCCGGCCTCGCGGGGGGATCCTTGAGCCTCGGCCAGCCAGTCTGTGAGTTGGCCGCTTCCAAAGACCTAGAGGAGGAAGCCGCGGGCCGGAGCGACAGCGAGATGTCCGCCAGCGTCTCAGGTCTGCTGCGGCTTCGCGGGGATGGGGGCCGGGCTGAGGGGATGGACGCGGAGGGCAACCACGCCGAGTGGGGTGGTCGACTGTGAGCACCCTGCGCCCTGGGGCTCGGAGGCTGGCCAAGTCCCGAAGTTCTGCGCTCTGGCGCGAGCTGTTCTGCCACTTCGGGAACTGAGCCGGCGAGAGACCGGAATAGCTCCTCAGAACCCGGCGTCCTGGGGCGAGGCCTGAGAAGTCCTGGGCCAATGTGCATTAGACTGGGTTGGGAGAACCGCTGACCCCTGAGGTCGGGAGTCTTTGAGTTCGTCGCCAGTGCTTTCTGCCATGTCTGTCCCCAAATCCCCAAAATCAGGGAAGCGGAGAAGTGAGGGCTGCAGAGACCTCAAGTAGCCAGTGCCCTAGCTCTGGACCAGAGACCCTGCCAGTTCAAGGTCCCAGGGCCGGGCCCCACAGTAGGTGGATAGGTGGTGAAGAACACCTCCGAGTGGGCCAGAGCTGAGAATTTGCAGAACTAGAGCTTTGGAGAAACGGCTGGTTTGGCTTTCTCAGACCCCAGGTCTGGGAGAGCAGCCCTAGGCCGAGGATCCCGGAGTGGGACTATAGTTCATCACGGAGGCAGGAGAGAGGCCTCCTCAGCCGTGGCCTGGCCTGTCCTGTGGTCTGGAAGACCTGGGTGTCCGCCCTAGTTGGGTACAAGCTTCTGTAGGCCTCAAGCACAGGGGGGAGCTGGACCTTTCTGCTGGAGTTCTTCGGAGGGGTGGGTACGAGACCGAGAAGCTGGTGTGGGATCAGGGTCCAAAAACTCGAGGCAGTGGCAATCCTCTCTCTTTACTCTCCAGTCCATCCTCTCATCTAAGGCCTTGGCTCAGCCTGTTTCCATGTCCCTCACAGCAATCCCAGGCGGCTGAGGGTGAAAGATTCTAAATACCTTTGGCCCCAGTATCCGCCTCCACCTTCCCTTACCTGCACCAGACAAGTGTGTGCTGCGATGACGTGCGCGTGTGTGTGTGTGAACTGAGTGTGGAGAGGCTCGTGAACCCAAGCAGAGAGACGGAAATGCAGTCTAGAACCCCAGTGCTCAGCGCTGAGAGCCGGGAGGGCTTTCGCAGATGCTCGGGTCTAGTGCCCCAAGTTACTGAGGGGAGCCTAGGACCCAGAGAGGGTGGAGAGCAGGTCTCGACATCACAGCGTTGACACAGCGACTGAGTCCGCCGCCCTCCCCAGAAGAGGCCTAGATGGGATACCCAGTGGGGCAAGATTCTAAGACTGGTCTCCCGGGCGCAGGGCCTCCCAGACCTCGGCTCCGCTTGAGTGGGATCAAAGTGTATTTCCGCCCCACCCCCGTGACCCCTGCAGTTCAGGCCTGGCCTCACCTCGTCTGTGGCGCTGACAGTCTCTTGTTTCTGTTCCCACCGGGGTCCGCAGGCGACCGCAGCCCAAGGACCGAGGACGACGGTGTTGGCCCCAGAGGTGCACACATGTCCGCGCTGTGCAGCGGGGCTGGCGGCGGGGGCGGCAGCGGGCCGGCAGGCGTCGCGGAGGAGGAGGAGGAGCCGGCGGCGCCCAAGCCACGCAAGAAGAGGTCGCGGGCCGCCTTCTCCCACGCGCAGGTCTTCGAGCTGGAGCGCCGCTTTAACCACCAGCGCTACCTGTCCGGGCCCGAGCGCGCCGACCTGGCCGCGTCGCTGAAGCTCACCGAGACGCAGGTGAAAATCTGGTTCCAGAACCGTCGCTACAAGACCAAGCGCCGGCAGATGGCCGCCGACCTGCTGGCCTCGGCGCCCGCCGCCAAGAAGGTGGCGGTAAAGGTGCTGGTGCGCGACGACCAGAGACAATACCTGCCCGGCGAAGTGCTGCGGCCACCCTCGCTTCTGCCACTGCAGCCCTCCTACTATTACCCCTACTACTGCCTCCCAGGCTGGGCGCTCTCCACCTGCACGGCTGCCGCAGGGACCCAGTGAACCGGCCTGGGCTGAAGCAGCGAGTGATTCCCGCGCCCCGGCTCCGGACCGCCGCTGACAGCTGTAGGCTGTAGCCTGCACGGGGCGCCCCGCCAAGGAGGCACCTGGAGGTGAAACCCAGCTCCAGCTCCCGTTAGCCAGGACTTGTCCCCTGGCAGCTGGGCTGAGTCTGCCCCGAGGGGGCGCCTTTTACTAATTTGAACAGAGGCACCCTATGGCCTAGGGGCCCTGATAGCCCACCTGCCTGGAAGCCCCTGGGCTCTATTTATTATCACGACAGTGTTGGAATTGAATTTGGATTCGAATTATATCTGCCTGGGGGTGGGGTTTTCCCTAAGCGGGAACTCCTGGAGACCACATAGCCTGAATCCTCAGAATTTTCGGCCTGCTGGGAGCTTTCTGCACTAGGCCACACTAGTTCATGGTATCCATGCTACCAATCTATGTGTATCTACATATCTTTTATTTTTGGAAATTGCATTTGTAACCAAAGGGTGCGAAACCCTGGCAGTCCCAGGCAGCACCAGGCCAGGGGTTGATTTGAAAAGTGAAGGACTGGGTTTTCAGGCCCTCTGCTCCACCCCTCCCCTGTGTCAGAGCTAGGGTGGGGGCGCCCGATTGGGGTGCTGAATGTAAGGAAGGGGGCCTCCGAGTGTGGTGCAAGCCGTGGGTCTCCACATCTTCCCTCTCTGGAGTCCAGCCAGGTACCTGCACAAGCAGGAAGCGCCTGGGAGCCCCGGAAGGAGGAGAGGGCACACCCAGGCAGCCCTCTGCGGAAACTTCCCTTCATTTCTTTTTATTTGTTTAAAGGAGGTTAAGACGTGTAGCACTTTTCAGTTGTTTGTATTCAAATGACGTTTATTTTTGTACTCAATGTGAATATCCCTGGCCAGCCTTTCCACGGCGCCCACCGCAGTGCCGCTGCCTGGCCCTCAGTCTCTACCTTCCGCCCTCTGCGACTCCTGTGCTCTAGCCCGGGACTCCCCTATCAGCCCCTCACTTACCCTTAAACAGGAGATCCCACCTGTCTTGTCAACCTCGCCGCTTTTCGCCTCCTTAATGGCACTGTGCACTCAATTAGAGTATTAACTGTAAAAAGATTTGTGAAGTTTGGAAGCTCTATTCGCTGTATTTTTTCTTTAATTTATAAACTTTTAGTTTAACATGCCCTCCTGGACGCCGCGTTTTCTCTGAAACTGTCTCTTTGCGACTTTGGGGGAACCAGTATTACTGCAGGCTGGAAATAGCTGGGGCTTTTTCCAACCTCTTTTGGGTCTTGGACAAGGATGCTTAGTCTCTCCTGGGAGCAGCTCTGCTGCCCACCCACTCCTCAGGCAGGGTATAAACCTGGGCAGCTCAGAGAAATCATGGCTTCAGGAACTTTGTAGGAGTCATGGAGGAATCCCACTGAAATCGGGAACAAATTCCTAGGATTTCTCCCTAACCGCCCCGTGACCATTGGTTTCAGAGCCTAGTAAGAGTCCGTGGTTGAACCCCCAGCCAATGTCCATCCCCCATCCCAATGTACCAACCCTTTCACCTCCCCTCAGCCCACCCCACCCTGTTGTCTCTCTCTGCTTTCGATTTTAGGAGGGTTTCTCTACGTTATCTAGTCTTTAGTTTCAAGAGTGGTTTAGTGAAAAATCCCGCTAAAATTCTGAAGCGATTCGTTGCAAACCAGGCGTGAATAACCTGTCTCTTGGAGAAGGGTCACTTGAGTGTTTTCCTCGGACGGGTGCAATTGGGGCTGTACAAGGTTTCAGAGCGCTTCCCCGAACTAAACAAAAGGGCGTCATTTGATCCGCACCGAAGCCTACCCGGGGAGCAGAGAATGGGCAGGGCACCATTATTTATTACCCCATTTTACAGATGATAATACGCAGCTGGCGCTCCCAGACTCCCCAGAATGCTACGGATTCACTGGAGCTAAATGCTCACCTTCACTAGCAGCTCAAGCTGAGTTCCCGGCGAGCAAGGAAGAGTTAATGCCACACTGCCGGCGTTGAGGCCTCCAGTCCGCCGGACCCGAGCCGGGAAACACCAAAACCCATGCCGAGGCTTCTTTCAATTTCACCTGGGGCCGAAAGGTCCATTAGCTCTCCAGGGCAGCCGCGACTTTTCCCAGCCCTCGGGCCTCCAAGCTTTGGTACCTTAAAGACCTTGGCCTGGGGTCCCGCAAGCCCTCGATCCAGCCCGGGCGGAGCTTGGTGACAAGCATTTTACAAAATTATCCCCGCTTCCGGAAACAGCAAAATGTAAAGGGAGAGGCGAAGGCCCTTGTGATATGCACACTCCCACCCGGTCCCCCACTCGAGTCCAACTACCTTCCATATGGTTCTTGCAATCATCTCGTGTCTTTAATACTTTACAATTCTATTTTAATTGTACAATTCATCATGACTGTATTTTTCTTGTAGAGTTGGAACATTTCCGATAATGCTAGAATCTCCTCCCTTCTTGTCCCCAGGGATCACTACTTACTGAGGGTTTTTTTTAGGAGGAGGGATTTTCTCCCTTTCCGAAAAGGCAGTTGCTTGTTGCTGCGTCTTAACAGGGTAGTTTGTTCTCCATCTTTGCCGATTGGGCGGTGAAAGAACCAGGGAGTTTCTTTCGAGTAGGAAAAGGCACTGAGGTCCGGGTCGCACCCCTGGCAGCTCCATCTTCCACCGCATACTCCACCTACCCTGCGGACCCGGGCGCCCCTTCCCTTTCTCTCCCACTCTCGGGCCCCCTGCCTGGGCCAGCTCCGCGGGCTGGCTCCGGCTGCCCGGGGAATATGACTCAAATGAATTCAGTTTCATCCGGATTATGGCAGTTTCCCTCCAAGCTGTCCCGCGGTTTGCCTTGGCGAGAATGCACTGAGGTCTGATTCTGGGAGCTGGAGGCGGCCTCTGGGTCCAGCCTGTCCTCCCAGGAGTTCTGGCCGCATTTTGCGACCCAGACCGATATCTTTACTTGGGTCTTCTGCCGCAGACGCGGCTCCCATTGAAAATTTGCAGTATTACTTTCTTCCTTTTCTTTTCTTTCTCCTCTATCCTCTCTCCGCCTTTCTCTCTTTTTTCTTTTTCTTTTCTTTTCTCTTTTTTTGTTGGAAAGATGAAGAACAGTCCTGCTCCCTACTCGAGGGTATCTCTGTTCACCCACTGCCTGCATCCCTGGGCTGCGCTGAACCCTCTCTGCCTTCTCTGGGCCTGGTTACCGGAGCAGTAGCAACTACCGACTGGGCCCAATGAACCTTCGGCCTCTTCGTCGCTCTCAGTCCCTTTGGCGCTTAGCGAATCTTAAAACTGGCCTTGAGGATTTCCGAATTAGATCCGCCCACTCTATGGATGGGTAAACCGCGGTAAGCGGAATGGCTGGTAAGGGGGCGGAACACCATGTGACTTGCACTGAAATTGGTCCCAAGGATTCAGGCCGAGCCCACAAATCTTACTCTCAGCAGCAAATTTGGGATCAAATAGCCACCAAATGTGGCTGGTGGGTCTGCGTGTGTGTATGTGTGTGCGCATGCGTGTGTGAAAGAAAAAAGAAAGAGAGAAAGAAAGAAAGAGGAAGGAAGGAAGGAAGGAAAAGAGAAAGAAAGAAAGAGAGAGAGAAAGAAAGAAAGAGAAAGGAAGGAAGGAAGGAAGGAAGGAAGGAAGGAAGGAAGGAAGGAAGGAAGGAAGGAAGGAAGGAAGGAAGGGAGGGAGGGAAATAAAGAGAAATAAAGAAAGAGAGAGAGACCTGGCTGGTCCCAAACTGCGTCTCATTGCAAAAGATTAGGTGTGAGAGGCGCTTGGCTCCCCAGAGAGGATCTTAGATGAGCAGGGGGAATTGAGACTGGATTCCACTTTAGAAAATAAATGGCTTCCAGGCTGCAACGAATCCCAGCACCCTCACTGCTCCCCCACGCTAGGAAAGGGGACAGGGGGACAGTGAAACATCATTCGAGAAGGTTGTAATCGGGCTCAAACACGAGTGCCTGCCCTCTGAATTGGGGCTCAGCCACGTCAGTACCCAGAACCCTGAGAAACTGGGCCCATGGAAGGGTGACATCTGGGGGCTTTTGAGGAGTGAGGAGTGTGCTGAATGCCGGCTCCTGGTTTCCTCTCAGGGAAGCGCTCTGGAGCAGACCCTGGCAATGGCACGCTGAGCATCCTATAGAGGCAGAACCTCATCCCGGGTCTTCAGAAGTCCTGCCAAGCGGAGGTTCTGGCGCTCTGACTCCCTAACCGGCCGCTGGAGCTCAGCACCAGCCAGGCCAACAATTCACTCTTCTCTACAAACATTTCAGTACGTGTTTGGGAATCTGGCTTTCTCAACGCAAAGTTCACGAAGTTTCACTCGCTTTACAGAAAGGCTCCTGCGCTGCAGAGGGAACATGAACAATAGAGAGAATCAGACAGTTCTCCTAAACCGGGGAACTGTCGAAGGAGCTCCTGGACCCAAGGGAGGACAAGGGGCGTTTGGGCAGCACTCTTTCTCAGAAGTGAGGCAGATCCACGCAAGGGCCCAGACAGCTGCCCGCTTACTGAAGGGCTTCAACCTTGCAGGCCACTCACTTTAGCATGCCAGCCACCTTACTTGGCAACCGCACAGACCTTCATGGGGACTCCAAGAGACTCCAAATGCTTGATGGCGCTTTATAAGTCGGAAAACGCTCAAGGCAGGTAGCTGGGCCGCTGGTTGTATGCGTTCTGGGCCCACAGCTGCTGCAGAAGCCACTGCGATGGGTGAAGGCGGGACCATAACCTCGAAGGAAGCAGCAGCAGAGGCTTCTAATCCGAGGGAGGGCCGGAGGAGCAACCAAACAATATTTAACAATAAGAAGAACAACAAAAACAACTCCATTCGTTTGTCTGAAATGTTACAGGTGATGCGTTTCGGAATCCTGTTCGGATCCGGTTCTCAGAGGCTCCCTGTAGCCTGGTGCACATGACGTCCATTTTACAAATGGGGAAGCGGAGGCTTAACGAGGTAATGTAACGTATCCATTGCCACAGGTCATTTAGAAGCCAAGTCATGGTCGTCCAAAGCCCAGAAGCATATTTTAGGATTTCAGGTGGCAGGGTGATTGTCCTTTCGTGCTGGCATCTGCCAGCTTTGGTTCTGTAGTGGCCAGATCACAAAAGCATGCAAACATTTTGAAAACCATCAAACACCGTACAACTGGTATGAGCTCATTGTTATTTTTGCCGTTATTATTATTGTGAACTTCTGGGCAGTGCTGGATTGGCTGACCTAAAGCAATCTGCCTCGAACTCCTGCGACCTTCAGGGGATTGCAAGGGTCCTGTAGGTTGCTAAGCTTAGGGTCTCTCAGTGGTCGAGAGACTCTGGCCTCTGCCAGTTTTTGCTCTCCCGATACGTTTTAGAAATGAAGAAATGCCAAAGTAGGGTTGCAGAAAAATTGTGTTGTTTTATAAATGCTTACATCACCTAATAAACTGGGGGTTTTGTAGTCACATACAGGAGTTATTCAACATAAATTGGGTCGTTCAAATTATTAAAACATTTATAAAAGATTGATTCCCAGGTCCCTGCAGGCAGGGGTGGTCTAGTGTAGGATATAGGTTGAACCACGCATTTCTTTTCAATATGTTGGGTGTATACCTGAGGTTGTGCCTCCTATGAAGAAAACGTCAAAAGTCTGAATGTGGGGCAATTTGGGAATGTAAGAACTGGGCAAAGGGTCCTGCAGCCCCAAGCTCCACCCTGAGTCCTGCCGTTTCTGCTTTTTGCTTGGAGGCAGGCAGAGAAAGGTAGGAGCGTGGCTTCTGGCCGACCCAGGGCCGACCCGGAATCCGTGGCCACTGCGAATGGCACCACTGTGTTCCTGTTGGAATGGACGGTTTAAAGGGAGCACATGGTAGCTGTGGGGGTGAGAGTGTCACCTTCCCTCGAACCTCCCGCGAGGTAAGCTCGCTCCCGAGCTCACGTGTTTCCTCCAAGCTTGCGTGAACGTGCGTGACGAGTTCTCCAGGCTCAAAGCCGGCTCTCATCAGCTTTCCCTCCCACTCCATGCCCCTGCTCGCAGTCCCCGGTGCCGCTATCCGTCGCGGTTTGTGCGCCCGCGGAGCCAAGAGCACCTAGTCTCTGCAGCCCTCCTGGTCCCATGGGAGCGCCTGCATTAATCCGCACTGCTTCTGCAATCGCAGCTTTAAACTCTCGGCATGAGGATCCGGCGCTGGGTTCTGTGCTGCGGACCTACGGGGCTTTTTGGTGAGTTCTTTCCATCTCTGTCCCGGTCCCCTTCTGTGGCTACACTCAGCCTCTCTCCTTAGGACCTTGGTGTGTGCCCTTGCGCCTAGGGGAGGATGCACGATGTGGAAGCTTCTCCGCTGCCTGCACAAATCGAGGGTGGGAGGTGATCGAATAGGGCTCAAAGACCCCATAGGTACTTAGAGTAAGGCCGCCAGAGGACCTGAGCGGACTCCTCAGGCCTGAGGCAGCCGTACCACTGACTTGGTGAATTTTAGGCAATTAACTTCTCTTCTCTGGGCCTCCATTAAAAAAAAAAAAAGGTTGTAAGACTCCTGAGTAACGGTTGGAGTTCAGACTTACCTCTGGCTTGTAGAGGAGTAAAGGACAAAAGCTTTCTACTTTAAATATTGAGTCGTGTCTTTCCTGAGCACAATTTTTGTTTGCCCGTGGGGGTCGGGGGGTTGTTATTTTAAAGATTCGAGTCGTCCCAAGTTGCTGCCATGCAGACTTCCCTAGGAAGGTCACTGTGTTTGGGCCTCCGCCATCAGCCTTCCTGGGCCTGAGATGTCAGTTGTTTTGGAAAGTACAGGTTTTCCTCAGGGAGGACTTCTTCAAATTCACTGCGCTCGGTAGGGAGAAGGCCTGAGGCTAGTCCTCTCCTCTGTGGCGGCACTAGTCTCCGGAGAGCCGGAGAGTCCCCTGTCCTTAGATGAAAAACGCCCTAAGACGAAAAAAAAAAAAAAAAAAAAAAATCCCAAGTGTTTTCTCAACAGTGGTCCACCAGAAAGAGAGGGTGGGCAGCTGGCTGTAAAACGAGAGCCAATAAAGCCGCTCATTTTAATAAGCTCATTAACATTTTTGAATGGCTTTCCTTGTGCGCACCAAGGCCTCCCAGGCAGGCGCGGGAGAACTGGACAGCGGGGTTATTGCGCACCAACACCCACAAGGACATGCGCGCTGGGGTGCCACCGCTTTCGGCACGGGGGACCTGGCCGGGCAGGAGTGGCTGGGCAATGCCCACAATGCCAACTCGGAACCTCGGCGTCCCCCAGTGGTCCAGCCTCATTGTGCGCCACACGCTGGACTGTGGCCATCGGAGATAACCAGGCTGCGTGCGTTCAGAAGTCGCTAAGGAGCTTGGGTGACCATATAAATGGCCCTGAATTGTCCCCGAAGTTTCCAGGGATCGGCAGGCCCGGAGTTTGTCCCGGTCTACTTCCTTTTGGCTTGTGTTTTTGGAAAGGGCCAATGGATTTGATGCTCTTGGGAATTCAAAAACCAAGTAGTAAACCTGCTCACACCCACGGGTCGAGCGTATTCCTGCCAATGTCAGGCTGCAGCAGGACGTCCTCCGTGCGCATCCTGGACGGGGTGCAGAGCTGTCACCAGGGTGACTGGCTTCCAGGAATCCTTCCTTGCAGAGGAGGCCAGGGGCACTGCCCCTCCTCTTTTCCGAGAAGTTGAGCAATGCATTCTTGGACCCTCGGACTGCAAGAAAGGAAGCTAGAGACACACCCACACAGAGGTGGTGAGAAAGAAAAAGACGTCCGGGGGCAGAGCAGATAAGAGAGAGAGAGTGCAGGGAGGACTTCACTTGGCCAAGTTCTCCACATCGCTTCAGGTCCTGATTTGCAGGTCTTAGGTCTTCACTGAGTCACCCACTCCCCAGTTTTGAACTAAGAGTCCCTCCTGAGTAGGTCCCAAGGTCCTAGCCCTTATCACCTGGGCTCAGTGGGCTCTGGTGCTGTCTGGCCTGGGGACCTCTGAGAATACAGGGATGGGACCTCAGGCACTTACTACCGCGCCTAACACGGGGTTTGTTGCTCTTTGGCATCCAAACCATGCTGGAAGAACACATAAATAAGGCCAGGATCCTTCAGCTTCATCTATGTCTGTTTCCACCACACCTTTTCCTACCTACCCCTCTAAGGGCCTGGAGACCCTTGCAAAGTCG
>NW_016810801.1:513657-533030 GCF_001698545.2 Rhinopithecus bieti | reverse complement strand
GGGGGGGGAGGGGGGAGGGGAGGGTGCAGCAGGACCAGCTGGTAGTCTCCAAGCCTGGCCAAGTTCTCATTCTTGTTCTTCTGGGCTGCTGGAGGCAGGTCCTGGGGGGCAAAGGACCAGCGCAAGAGCCAGACTTGTTTCTGGGTCAAATTCTCTCGGGCCTCCGCCCTCAGAATTTTTCCTGGAGCCTAGGCAGCGAGCAAACCCCACATGCCATCATTTCATACTTGACCGCATTAAAATGCACATTAACTTCCCCTGACCAGCTAAGGACTGAAAAACAAGGTCCCTGAAAACACACTCCCTGTTTCAGGTTCATACTGGAAAATGGTTTTAAAACTAGAAAGACACTGTGGTGCAGTGTCACAGCTGGGGTGTGTGAAGACACTCTGGGAGAGGTTGTGGCTGGCAGTGGAGTGTGGGGACTGTGCTAGGGTAGAGGAGGGGGAGGAGAGGTGGTGCGGGAGGGTATTAGACCTCTTGGGGTCCTGGCAGAGCAGCTTCTCCCAGATGCCTTGTTGAGGTGAGCAGGGCTTAGACCGCTGTACCCCTTGGGATCATGAGCTTAAGGCAGTGCTACTTGTTGGGATAGTTGTTTTACAGCAATTGCCCTTGCTCTCTGGATTTCCAGCACGGGGTTTGATACGTAGTAAGCACTGAAATGTTTTCAGAGGAAATATTCCTACCTGGAGCATTTTATGTTTCAAGAATGGATTCTCCAGTCGGGCACAGTGGCTCATGTCTGTAATCCCAGCACTTTGGGAAGCCTAGGTGAGTGAATCACGAGGTCAAGAGATGGAGACCACCCTGGCCAACATGGTGAAACCCCGTCTTTACTAAAAATACCAAAATTAGCTGGGTGTGGAGGTGTGCGCCTATAGTCCCAGCTACTTCAGGAAGCTGAGACAGGAGAATCACTTGAACCTGGGAGGCAGTGAGGTTACAGTGAGCCGAGATCGCACCACTGCACTCTAGCCTGGTGACAGAGCAAGACTCCGGACTCTGTCTCAAAAAAACAAAAAACAAAAAAACCCAAAACAAAAACAAAAACAAACAAACAAACAAACACAAAACGGGTTCTCCACTGCCACTTCTTTTGAATCTGAAGGCAGGTAGTATTGATTCCCTGAGAGTCAGAGAAGCAAAAGAAGCTGATGACTCGTCCAGGAGCAATCATCTGGAAAAGCTGAACCCAGTGACTCAGGCCTGACATCTTTTTGATACTCCAAGAGGGAAGGCAATGAAAGTGGCCTCCCAAAAAATTCCCATTGAAACAAAGGTGGATTTGGAGCCAGGCTTTCCTGAAGACCTAGCTCACAGTACTTTGCTGAAAAAATAAATACCCCCATTTACAAATACAAAGATGGGCTAGTGAAAGAATTACATGCTCCTTGAGTAGCTGGCACCACTAAATACTTGTAGCCTAGCTGATAACAAGTTTTGCAAAGTTAAACAAGGACATGTACCATTTAAAAAATATATTTACGAAGATAGTAAGCGGTGGACAGAAAGTGTGGAGTGACTGTAACAACAACCCAAACAGTGAGAAGTCAGCATCCACTGGAAACCTTCTTTGAAGTCATAGGTTATGTGTATCCCATCCGCAACTGCAATTGTGGTTTAAAAATAAATTCAATATATAGGCTTTTAAGGTTTAGAAATGCAATGTATTGAGGGGGAGCTTCATTTTCCAGGGCATTCCCTCTGTCCAAAAGAATCTGCAGAAGAATTTTAAAAAATAATTCTTTCCCAAGATGTCTAATATTTGATTTATATTATGAATTGTTTTCCATGAAATACTGCCTGCAGTGAGGCACTTCCTAAATACACTTGTCTCATTAATAAGAGGCTTGAGCCCTGCTGTCAGGGCTCAGGCCTGAGGAGAATTCAAGCCAAGCGCACATAGGGAAGGTAGCCACAGGATGCAGGAAGGAGAAATGGAGTCCTGTCCTGTCAAAGGTGGCCAGCCAGGGGAAAATCGCAACAGTGAGCTCCTAGGAAATGCGTAAACAGAGATTTCTTTAAATAGAAAAATCTTTGTTGTGGAATCCTTGTCTTTTCTTCTTTCTTTCTCTCTTTCTTTCTTCCTTCCTTCCTTCCTTCCTTCCTTCCNTTTCTTTCCTCATTCATTTATTTAGTTGCTCAGATATTCAGCAAAAGCAGCTGAAAGCCTATTCTGTGCCAAGGATGCAGAGAAGAAAGATCGCCAGCTTGGTGGAGTTTACAGTCCAGTGGGATACAAGAAATGGCAGTGCCAAAAGAAAAATAAAATATGCTGCGGATTAGCGCCTGTGAGGCACAGTATTATTCTGGGAGTTAGTGAAGGAAGGTCACTGGAATATCAAATGTTTCTAAGAGCGCTTTTAGTGGATGCGGATCCTGAGACAGTGTCACTATCTGTCTGCCTGACTGATCGTTGCTATTCTGGACTTAGTCTCTGTCCCTCTGTGTCCCTGTGTTTCAGTCCTGATTCACTGGTTGCCAAAGGCAGGGCGGTGGGGGCAGAGGCCAGGCCACAGATCTGGGTGCTAGCCATTCCTCCTTCCCCCACCCCCTTTCTTAACGACCCAGCCTCTTCCGGAGGCCTGCGGCAGGATCACCTAAGCGTTGAATGGACCTCACCCTAGGACCCTGGCGCCCTCAGAAACAGGATCTAAGGTCCGGATCACTAACGCTCAGAGATGTGAGGGAAGCCGAGAAGTTGCTGAAAGGGGCTGAGAGCTGCTACTCCTTTTCCCTGGGCAGCAAACCTCAAGCCTGTGCGGGCCAATCATTGCATCCTGGTAACCAGCGCTTTATTTAGCGTCTAATCGCTTTCCTGCCCTGCAGTAAGTGCTTTCCATGAATTATTTCATTCATTCCTTCCAGCAGCTCAACTTCCATTGCCTCACTTTGGGGATCAACACTACCCTGGCCACAGCTATTTCCGGTGGAGCTAGGGTTCGAACCTAGTCTGTCTGGCTCCAAACTACTCAGTGCGGGCCACACGTGCGTTGGTTTCCCCAGGCAGAGATAAAGGTACCATGTAATTACAGAGGAGAAAAATGAGGCCCGGAGAGAGTAAGTGACTAAATGGGCATCAATGTTATGTCAGGCACAGAGCTAAATGTTTTACGTTTAGCGCTTTTCATTTTCCTGAGCTCTTTGAGAGGTGGAATTTGAGGTCCCGTAGGAACCACGAAAAAGCCAGATAGGAGAGTTGGTAGGTTGAAGCTTTGCAGCTCCAAATGGCAGAGTGGTGAACAGGCTTTGGAGGCAGGGCCAGGCTTATCTTCCACCTTTGCTTCTTCCCAGCTTCCAGGCTCTTGGGCGAGTTCCCTAAACTCGGGCCCTCATTCTCCCCAGGGAATAAGGAGATGCATAGGTTGGCTTGGAGATAAAAGGAGATAATGTAGTTAAAGCCCTTTGGAGTGGGCGCATGGCACAGAGCAAGCTCTCAAAAGATGATCCGGCGCACAAGGCTGTATGGGACCTACCTTTCCAGACCCTCCTCAGCTTCTTCTTCCTTTCCTTCCCTTCTGCAAAAGAGGGAGATGATCTTTCCAAAACTACCTGCTGTGAATAGTAAATGGCTTTTTTTTTTTTTTTTTTTTTTTTTTTTTTTTTGGTCTCCAGTGGAGACTGGGGTAGCAGTCTCAGAGGGAAGGCTTTTAATCCCGGCTTCATTTGCCATGTGCCACTCCTTGGTGACAGTGCAGATCCTAGGGTGCAGGTAGCTCTGGTGGGCCTCACAGGCAGGGCCCAGAACCCAGCGCCGTTCTTCCTACCTGGGATGACAGGAAGGAGGGTACTAAGCCCAGCAAGGCACATCAGTTGCTCTGTGTTCACCCTCCTCAGTTTCAGAGATTTTGGCCTCATTGCTCAGTGCCTGATTGGCAAGTTTCCCAGTTCTGGGCACTCAACCCCTATGCCTCAGCCCCAACACACATACACACATACACACCACACACACACACACACACACACTGCAGTCCCCACCACCTCACCATTGTGAGGCAGAGGCTGAAGCTCCAGGAAAGGAAAGAAGGTTGAACAGATTCTGCAGTTTTCACGTGCTTGCACTGACCATACCTTTCAGTGAATCCTGGGGCGAACCCATGAAGTGTGTGGGATTACACCTTTTTTACAGAGTAGCAGGCAAAGTTCAGGAGGGTCAAGTGACTTGGGCAGGGTCATACAGCTTGGAAGTGGTGAGGCGGAAACTGGCCTGGGGGACCTGTGGAACTTCAAAGCCTCCAGTTAATGTTTGCGATGCCTCCGCGCCGCCTCCCACTCCTAGGGTGGGGACTAGGTTGTGGGAAGAGGAGGGGAGAATCTCACAGGGGTGCGGAGAAGGGAGTATTAATTCTCTGGGCAGTTTCCTATTAAGAAAACACCGACTCCAGCCGCCTCCTCCCGAGTGCCGGCGCTTGGCCTCCTGAAGGGGAGGCCTGTATATTTGTAGTTTGATTCTGCCCGTCAAGGCTAATTTCTCCCTACAACTTAATGGACTCGGCTTGACGTGCGTAATGATTCCTAATCACGAACATTATTTTTGCTAGCGCGGAGACATGTTCCAGTTGTTGTGACAGATCGCATTTCAGCCATAATGACGGAAAATTACCATTTCTAATTCTCCGGTTTTTGACACCTAAATCCACAGACCATATGTGGCGGCGGGAACTCTGGGCCCGGCGGTCCTCCCTACCCGCCGCAGCGAAGCTGTGCTGTCGCCCAGGGCTGCCACCCCCGAGCCGCGCCCAAACGGGTGGAGTGGGAGGGGTCCACGGGATGGACCCGACTTTAGCCTTTGGACCCCTTCCTCCGACCTGAGGGCCCCCTACACCAAGGAGCAAAAACCAGAGCTTGGACGGGGCCTCAGAGACTGTTGCATCTTCCGCGACTCGTTTTATAGATGGGGAGTGAGGGGCAGAGGAGAGTGCAGCTTATCCAAGATCTCGGGGCTAGTAACTGGCGAGAAAATTCTGCTCAGAACTATTCCCGGAGGTGAGACTGTTTCGTCCTTCAGCCCGGGAAAGGGAGACCTGGCTCCCTCCTTTTATTTGCAAGCCTCAAAACCATAAAGCCAGGCAAAATTTTTTTTTTTTTGTAGGGAGGTGGAGGGGGGTAGCGGTGGAACATTGACAACGTGCCAGGAAATTTAGGCACAGAGAGGGTAAGTAATTTGCTCAAGATCATAGCGCCAATACGAGATGGTGCAATTCACCTTCCTCTCCCTTTCGGCATTCACACAAACCAGGTGTGAATAGTTATGGCCACTTCTGGTGTGAGGAAACTGAGGCTAGCAGACGGAAAGCCGAAACTAAGACTCCTACATCCGTGTCCCCCAGTGTTACCCAATTTAGTAGGTCCAGGGGATACAGCGAACCCTACTACATGCCAACATTTTGTAGGGTGTTTTGGGGATCACTTCCTCTGCTCCCTTCCCCATCCTCTACCCACTTGAAGCTAGACTCTGGGCGAAGCTCTTGAGATACTGAAGTAGAGACGTAACCCGGTCTACCGGGGCCTCACAATTTACCTCGAAGTCCTAATATAGATCTATGCATTTTTTTTTTCTCGGGGAGTAGGAAGTTCCACGCGGGGGCCAGTGGAGTTAGGTCAGAATTTACTAACCCTGCTTTTAGGAATACATCACAGAACCTTAGATACCGCCTCTGTACAAGGGGTTAAAAATGCCCCACTCCAAAAATGGTTGCATGCTCGATATGGCTCCTTTCCAGGCACTCGAAGGGCGCGGACCTTCGCTGAGACGCCACCCGTGCAAGTGGAAGAAGCCCTTGCGCCACTGCTGAGCGGTTGGAGGGGGAACACTGCAGGTGCGCCCCAGTCAGGCAAGGAGGCAGGACCAAAGTCCCCAGCTCTCCGGAGGCTGGTGGAGAATTCCCGGAGGTTATCTGTAGTCCCGGCTGACCCCTGAGACGGTGGGGGTGGGGGCGGGATGCGGNGCAAGGAGGCAGGACCAAAGTCCCCAGCTCTCCGGAGGCTGGTGGAGAATTCCCGGAGGTTATCTGTAGTCCCGGCTGACCCCTGAGACGGTGGGGGGGGGGGCGGGATGCGGGGGTGGTGGGGGAGCATTGAGCGCTGAGAGGCTGTTTGGGCAAGCCGCAGGACCTCCCTGAGTAGCCCACCCTGAGTTTGCTGGCACAGCTCCGGTCTCAGAGCGCTTCTCCTTGTGCAAAAGCAGCGATGACCTCCGAGGGTCAACGAGACCAGGTGCCCATTAGGGAAACAGAGATGGAGGAGAAATCATGCGCCAAGGTCTGAAATTCGACGTGGCTCTCACTCGACATCTCCTCATTGTCACCACACGTGCACCCGCCTGCAGTGGTGCACCGGACTCGGTGCTGCACCTTCCTCCTGGCGCCTGCGCCACTGCCCCCGCGCGGGTCCCACCGCGCAGGACCCCCCTTCCCGCTTCCGACGTCTACTGTGGATCACACGCGGTCACTGCCAAAGCCTCCAATTCGGTTCTGATCCAATGACTATGGGGACGCCCAGGGAGGAGATGTGGAGAGGATGTGGCCAAGGTGAACCAGCCAGTGTAATTGCGAATGCTTCTGGCTTCTGGGTAACACCTACCCTGTCCCACCACCCAAATCTGGCCTTGATAAAAAAAAAAAAAAGAAGCATCTTGACAATATATTTTTAGACATAAGTAAGTTGAATGTGCCCACGGAGGGAGGTTGAAGACATTTGATTATTAGGACAGAGTAGAAGCCTGTCTGGCTAATCCCCTTGGCCAGCTCTGAACTAGCAGTGGACACATCTCTGCGATTTTGCAAGGATGTCTGTGAATGCGCTTTGTAACTCCTAGAAAATAGGCAAAAAACCGTCAGTGCATGTAGCTGCACCACTGGCACCTGTAAGAACGTGCTCTAAAGCTGTGGAAAGTCTGGTCTTCCTGCTATTCAGGATCCAGACACACGTCTCAAGCCTCAAACCTCCAAGAGTTGTCTTGGCTGCTCATTTTACCAATATGAAGACGTAGGTCAAGCCTGAAGATAGCGGCTCTGCTGTTTTCTTTAGGCTGCGTGAAACTTTAGATAAGCAGGGAAATTCCAAGAAAGAAATCCCTGTATGTAAATTGGGAGAAAAAGATATGATGAATATTAAAGCAGAGGCCTCTGAACAAATGGAACTTCCATTTTCACATCCAGCACAGGATCATCTGCAGCCAGACAACCTGAGAGTTAACCCCAACTCTGCCTTTTACTGATTGCATGATATTGAGCCTTAGTTTACTCATCTGTAAATTGGGGGCAGTGATAGAATCTATCCCACAGGGTTTTGCTGAATATTAAATGACTTTAAACTTGTAAATGGCTTAGAATAATGCCTGGCATATAGCAAGTACTCAATTACTGGTGCCTGGTGTATAGTAAGTACTCAATATACATTAGTTATTTTTCAAAGACACCACAAATCACCTGGGAAGGCCTCTCAGGTATTTGCCTGAGATTCAAGCAAACAAATATGGAAGCTACCAAAGGCCCATGGAGCCTGAAGATCCTTGGAGAGATATGTTCTAAATGTTGCCTAGAATGGCAGTTTGGAGGGAGGCCTCTCCAGTCAGAGGTCTGGATGCTAAGTTTAACTCTGCCACGTATTAGCCAGGTAATTTTGAAGTAATAAACAATGTCTTTGTGACTCCATTTCTTCTTGCGTAAAACGAGGCGCTGTTGTGAAGATTAAATAAATACATGTAAAGCTTTTAAAGCCAGACCCGGCAGAAAGGATGCTTTATGTTTGCTTTAAAAATATATATGCATGACATTTTTCTCTATGCCTGACATTCAGTAAGAGCTCACTATTGTCAGCTCTTATTCCTTCTTGGTATGTAAGCTGCCTTTACAGACATTACCAGTGTGGGGAAAGATGAGGTAGTTAGTAAATGTTCTGGTAATTGTGTGTGATTGCTCAGAGACAAGGACTTTAGGGATATAATCTGAGTTCAAGACTGACAAAACCACTCACTAACTGGGTGGCCTTGCATCAGTCACAGCCTCTGGGAGCTGGCTGCCACCTGTTCAAGGAAGATAACAATTTCCACTTAGCAGAGGAGGCTCCGGAATTTCCCTATAGGAAGAAATCTGGGGTCTGGGGGATGGTTGGAAGCTTGTCTTCAAGCTGTTCTGGCAGAGAAAATAGGCTCTTGACTTAGATTGATTGTATGCTTGTGATCTACTGGAAGGACTTTGGGCCGCGGAGCAGAGCTTTAGCTGCCCTTTGCTGCCCAGCCTATTCCTAAAGGGCTAATTGCTATGCTAACATTCCTATTGTAATTACTGTAATTCCCTAGATCTCTGGGTGGGGTAGAAAGACTGCCTTAAAGTCAGATTGAGAAATTGAGTGGGACATTTGGTTCTTAGTCCTTCATAAGATGCCAGCGGAAGGGCAGAATTCATTTGGAGTTCACAAACGTCTCTTCTGGGAAGGCAATCCTGATCAGAAATTCTGATTGCTTATTCCATCTTACCAACGACTTACTGTGTGCCTGCCAGGTATTGAAAGATCCACAGGCTTAGTACCTACTTTGTAGACTGAGATTAAAATCAGTTAAAATGGTTGGCAGTGTGCTTGGTGCACAGTGCTGGAAAAATGGGAGTTCCTATATTAAGTCAGATCATAAATGCCTGAAAAAAGGGCGAGGCGGTCAACAGGACCTTCTGGGATATATTCACAAGAAGGCTCTGGTGCATTTTTAAGCCATCCCAGAAAAGCTTTCAAAGCACTTGTGAGGCGGCTTCTGTCCATTTTACCGAATGACGTCCTGAGGCAGAAGGGGCTTTTCTACTGGAATTTCCCTCCCTCTCTGAGGCTACTCTGGAAATTTAAATTTAAAAGTTCCTCTTGGCGCTTGCTCCCCGGCTCCCCAGTGCTCAGCACCGGTGTCCGGGAAAGCTGGGAAGAGCCAGGCGGTTGGAGGCCCCTGTGGCCCCTCCTGGCTCTGCTGCGTCTGCGGAGGTGGTTAGTTCTGGAGCACCTCATGCGCCGAGTGCGGACCTCACTGACTAATTGCCTCCGCGCATAGAGGCGACCCAGTGTCTTAGATGAGCGAAGGGGATCACTGTGCTTTCAGCTTTCCCGGCCTGTTCCGGAGAGCCCAAGGTTGGCTTCCGCGAGAGTACCCAGCGTGCCGACTCGTCCTTCGGTTCTTCACGTCTGCATCTTCTCCCTTTAGTCCTAAGGAAAGGTTGTCAGCAAGACTGGTGGACACGTGCGCGGTCTGAAGCCAGGTAACACGACGGCAATTGTTGAGCTTTCCATAGGGCCAGCCCACCATGGCAAGCTATCTATGCCCATTAGATAATTGGTCCCATCCATTCTATGGAGGTCGTTATATTACCACTCCTATTTAATTGTTGAGCAGGCCAGGGTACCAGGGACTGGATTTCTCCGTGGTCCTACAGCTAACCAAGTGATGGACCCTGAATTTGAACCTCGTGTCTGGCTTGAGAGTTCCCCTCCCTATCCAGGCCTGTCTGCTATCTTCTTCTGTGTTTCAGGGCCCAGGATGGTGCCTGATATCTGGTAGGCTTCTCTGAATATTTGTGGAAAGAGAAGGTATTGTTATCCTACTGTTACAGATGGTGAAGCAACTTGCAAAGAGAACATTTCTTTCTACAGGGCATGAAACTAGTGAGCGGAATTGCTGAGCTAATCCTGGCCTCTCCAAAGGGAGGAGGCCAGGAAGAGGCCCAAGTCCGCGTTGGTGTGCGTGTTCCCCTCTGTGTCTCGAACGGGAAACGGTGATCACAGTGGCTCAGAGCCTCTAGCCAGACACACCCTGCCTTCAACTCCCGGGTCCTTCTGTCCCAAGCAGAGCACTGCATCTGTGACATCCGCATAGAGACAGGGCTAATTGCACTAGAGACCCGGCTCCTCGACCCTGAGGGTTCTGGGCCTGGAGGTAGGAACATGTGGATTTAGTTTTATTTCTATCAAGCTCCGATTACTCACCACTGACTTCACACTTCCCATTCCCTAAACGCGGGATGTCCAAGCTGCCGGAGGCCGAGAGCACTAGCCAGGAGTGTAGGACTGCCTGGCGGCGGCAGCGCGATCCCATTGATGATTCCAGCAAGAAAGGACAAGGCCAGGAATCTGGACGCCCGGATAGAGATTGCAGTAGCCAGTACCGGTGGAGTGGGTGGGTGAGGGGCATAGCCCCGGCACCCGTAGAGTGGAATCCAGCGGCGGGGAGGGACGCGGGGGCAGTGGGATAAAATGGGCTAGTGGCCGCAGGCGCGGCGTGGTTTGGATGGGATGGGATTGAGAGGCGCGGCGAAGGATCATGAGACGGCCACCTGGCAGTACCGCGCAGCCAGGCCAGTGTCCCACGCCCCTCCACCCCGTACCCGCCCCCCCCACTTCCCTCTTGGCAGGAGCAGCCCCAGGTGAAGCTGGCTGTAACTGGCTTCTGCTCTGGACACTGGCGCTCCCTTTCCGCCCCGCAACAATCACTCCATTCCCCCGAACGCCGGCAATTAATGGGGGTGGGGACAAGTGCAAGATAAGTTGGTTCAAATACGCGGGAGAGGGGACCATGAATTTCCCAAACCCTAGCAGCGCTTGACCGTGCCAGCCGCTGCGTTTGCTGAGGAGCCACCTTCTGCGTGGGCCTTTGAAAAGCCCTCAACTTTCTTTCTGCCGTAGGTTCTTCTGTGAAGACGGAGCTGGTAATGTCTACCTCGTGGTGAAGCTAAAGAGGGACGAGGGCCCTTCCAAAATGAAAAAGTCCAGTGCAGTGTTAGGGCCTTGCAAGCCTCAAACTTCAGCGCAAGAGAAAACACAGTGGAGAGAGTGCTTGGTTTCAGCAGACGAGGGTGAGGCCCAGAGATCTGCACTTTTACTTTTCGGGTGGTCCTGGTGCAGGTGGTTCGGGACTTCACAGCAAAGCCTAGTGCTGCAGGGCGAGTAGGCAAGCAAGTGGATGGTGTCTGACCTCTGCTCGATCAGTGTGTCCTGGGAGCCACTATGCCAGGGGCGCTGGGAACACGGCATACCCAAGGCCTCCTCTCAGGGAGGTGATCGTTTATCTAGCTGGGAGTCAAGCCTGGAGCCAGGACTCTTCATTTAAGCCACTTCCTCCTGCGAGGCCACCGCGGCCGCGAAGTCCGTAGCCTCAAGGTGCCTCCTCGCTCCCCTGCTCCCGGGACCTCTCTCGGCCTGCCAGTAGTTTTCGCATCCTCAAGCCTCGTGGCGCACGCTGTGCTAGGCTTCGGCAGCCCTGGCGCCCCAGATCTCCCAGAGGAGAGTGAGCTGCCAGGCGCCACCCTTCCCTGGGGCTCTGAGCGCTTTGGTGAGCGTCTTTGCAGCCACCCTATCCGGGTGGGGTCTTAGAGGGGCGACAGGCCTCTGCCAGCTTGGGGCGGGGGCGAAACGGGGATGTGGATGGGTGGACGGCAGGCTGCTGAGTGTGGGGGGTGGAGTTCTGCCTCACTAGGACTTTGCAGAGGTTTGCCCCGGAGCACAGGAGCCTGGCTGCGGCCGACACGCGGAGGCCGCCTTCTTCTCGCGGAGAACCCCGGCGTCGCTTCCTGCCAGCCTTGGGCGGGGGTCAAGTCAGGCTTCCCAAGTCGGCGGGTTTGCGCCTGGCCTCGCTGCCAAGGAGAGCCACCTGCAGAGGCCTGTGGCGAGCGCCGAGCTGAACCCACACCTGGAACGTGCTTCTCCCCAGTTCCCTTCTCAAAGCCCTTTCCTTGCAGGTCTGAAATGGAGCGAGAGGCTCTGCCTCTCCCTCGGGAGGAAGGTAAGGAAGTTGTCAGGGGTTCACAAGCAGACAGTGTTTGCTTGCCTTTACCTATCCAGGTGAATTATTTGCGGTGACTTCTCATTTCCTTCCCCAAAGAAAACCATGTCCTCCCATCTTTCCATCCCTTTTCCCTCCTTTAGCTTAAATGCTTATGAAAAATTAATGGAAAACATCTTCAGTGGCCTTTGGCTTGTCCTAGAAAACAACCCAAACCCAGACCTCACTAGTAATAACGAAAACTTTAAAATTCAACTCTTTATCCCAGGCTTCCCTAGTTTTCAAACTGACAAACATGTTTGGACTTCAAAATATCAAACTCGATATCTGGCTGTTGTACAGAGATAACTTGGGTGAGGAATGACAAAATGTGAAATGTTAGCGCCCATAGATTTGGAACATTCCACAGGACTTTTTCCTTTTGCTAAGCTATAGACTTGCTGAATGATCATGCTAGAATTGAAAGTTTTGTGTTAATATATTGGCAGTTTATAGGGGAAAAAAAGTGGAATATCGAGCTCATGAAATTCAGTAAGAATACCATTAGAATTTTGCCGGATTTGTCGTTCCCCCTTGGTTTCTTTTACATGAAATTCCATATAAAATATAAACTATTTATGTAAGTTTGCAGTGTTACACTAACCAAAAATATAGGGAATGAAACAATTATGGAGCAAATATAGGTATATTAATTAGCCCACCTTGTACATGCAGCTATATGTTCTACATGGCATTTTTCATTACTACATGAGCTGTTAAATATATAAAGTAGGTACATTTGTGGGCACATTAACACACTATGAGAACTTGAACTTGTTCATTTCCTGGCTTTTATGGGCCTGGTTGGGCTGTGTGGGCATGCTTTACACATGCTACGTGCCCTGAACTCCCATTGACTTCTAGAGTCCCACCTCCATGGATGGAGGGAGGCAAATAGAAAATGGCAGCATTGAGCGTAAGCTGACCAAATCTATGTTACTTGCATAGGCTTAATAATAACTGCATCCCACAGTGGCCCTGGCCCTAAGACAGAAGGAAGCTCTAGACTCCTCATGAAACTAGGCCAGTGTCCCTTCCTTCACTGAGTGGTCATTTCAGGGACCACATGACAAGTGCATCATTATACTGGAAAGGTTCTTTTGTTGTTGTTTGTTTGCCATTGGCTCACCTGAGCTATACTCAAAACTTTGTTATAAATATAAAAACTAAATTAAGGCTGCCCTGCTCCCTTAATGCAAATGAGTTTGAAATAATTCTCACCCCCTCCTCACACAAAGAGCCATTTGTACCTTTTATATTGGATTTCTATACTCCTTTATTCTCAATCATAAAATTGAAAATAACTTTAATAAAATAATTATATCCCTAGAAATGGATTTCTTGGTAAAGAACAGGCCTGACATAGAAATAAATACTCTTGGGTAATGATGGGTGTTGCAATGTAAAAGAATTTATATTACCTGTATTTTAAAAAAGTGCTTATGTGTTCAAGAGAACTGAAAAAAAACATACATACTATTATCTTCCATATATATTTTTTCACAGATTTTGTTTTATTTTGTTTTAGTAAATAGGAATTTAGCAAAAAAATAGTTTGAATCTGGAATTAAAATTAAAATAAGGCTTTAGAATTCTACTTAACTATGGACTATGTAAGAAAAAAATTAAAGTCAGCTTCAAGATGAATCTTGAAATAAATGTTAAAATACCATTTGGTTTACATGCAAGTGGCATAAAAGAAAACATTCTTGTTTTAAGATGGCAAAAGGCTTGGAGAAGACTGAAAATGCCATTTTCACTTTTATGTCCTGCTACAGGAACAGATAACCAAATATTTTGGAGGGAAAAAATCTGTCTTTTTTTGGAGAAGAGTATTTTCTTGCATGATTCGGGTTTCCACATTTTATCTGGTATGTATAGGCAGTGTATGGTTAATCAAATAACATCCAAATTAAATATTGATAAGTGAGGTTTAAAAATCATGTAAATGGTCATTTTGCTCTAATTATACTATTTAATTAAAAAAAAAAGTCCACTTGAATATGCAGGTAACACCTGCCATTAACTAGTGCTTGTTTCATGCCAGGCACCAAGCTTGGTGTCTTCCACGTATTGTTTCATTTCCTCCTTAAGAAAGTTGTCGATATCATTCCCACTTAACAGATTAGGAAATTGAGGCTTAGAGAGTGTCAGTGACTTACTTAAGGTCATATAGATAGTAAATAGTAAAACTAGGATCAATTGACTTTATGATCTAAATTTTAGCCACTACTCTAAACTGCATCCTTCCATTGATATCAATAGCCATGCTTCACTGAGCAGACAAATGAATTCACAGAACCTTGATATTTTATAAAAAATGCTTACTAAATTAAAACGGTTCAAGTTGAAATGGTAGAATTGGCTATAAACTTAGACTTTGAGAAAAATGACCTGGCTTTCAAGAAGGTGGTCTTATTTGCTAGGCCTAAAATGTTTTACTTTACTGTTCTGTTTTGAAATGTTATTTTTTGGAACAAAACCAGTGGTAAGGTTTAGAAATGGAAATGCCAATATAAAGGACAAAATGCTGGAACTTTTTCAAGCTGTAGACCAGACGGAGCTCAGCTGGGAAAATTAATATGCATATCAATTTCATGTCAGACAATTCATGAGACCGGTAGATTTTGTGTAGTCTCTCTATTGAAAAAATATATTTTAAAAACATTTGTTTGCTAAGAAGTGTAACTCTAAGGTCCACATTCCCTGGCTTGTGTACTGAAGATATTCAGCGTTTGAGTGTTAAGAAGAGCTGCGAATTAATCCCTGAGAAAAATTCCTTCCATTTCCAAGTCTGCCAATACAGGATTTTCAGAAAGGAGAGTTGACCAAGGAAATTAAACTCCCTTTTACTATGCAGATGTCAAGAAAGAGCATACTCTTCAAAGCGAAGCTATGAAACAGAAGAATTTTTTCTTCGCTTTGAAATATATTTTCCTCTTGAAGTTCTTTCAAAGTTTTAGTTTCTTTATTCTTTGTTACTCTGCAATACTGATTATTTATATCCGAGGAACACAATGTAAAGGCAATTTAAAAATTTGGTGACAATCTCTAATTCTCTACAATTGAAAAAAAAGTAATTGGAATTAACATAAATGCCATTAAAGGATGAATTTTAAATTTGGTCCTAGCAGTCCCAATATTTAGAAATGGCAGAATTATTTTGCCATTGAAGATTCTTTATTGAATAGTATTTATTGAATGTGATGAATGCCTGTTGAGCAGGTTAATGTGCTGCCTTTTTAATAGGGAGCTATTTATACTGGCTTACCTTCCATAGGCATGCACTGGAGTTGTTTTTCAGTGCCATGAGAGCTAATGAAGGCCAATTTAGAGCAATTTTCTTGAAGATTGCTGCTCAGCCCTGTCTGACTTATAATTCCAACACTTACGCCAGGCTGGAAGGAGTAGCAGGAGGTTAGTAAATACAATTATATTAATATCGATGTTATTTTAGTTACTTAAAGTTCAGTTATCTTGAATGCAACCAGTCAGATTAATAGAGACCATATATTACACCAATGCATACCATTGCATACATTACACCAATAAACCTAGCATTTAAACAGACATTGAAATCAAGTGTTTGAGAAAAGGTTTCAAAATAATGTTTAGCCTGAGCTCACCCTGAGCTAATGAATGAGGGCAAAAGATCCTCCTCTATTATATTTTTTACTCTAAACTAAATTTTTTACATTTATTAGTCAATGAGTCCTTGGCATTTGTTATCTTAGATATGTCACTGCTATGTTTACCATACTTTTTGAAAAGGTGAAATTGTCTTATTCTGTTAATAGATATTATTTGTATCCACATTTTCTGAGCAGTGTATACTGTTTCAGAATGGACTTATTAACAGGAAAATCAAGTAACTCAAGTTGTAGAGAATGAACATACATAATTCAAATAGAGGCCAGTTATGTGATGTTGGCACCATGAAAACTCAGTAGGGTTCCTTTAGCTCAGTGACTTCATTATTTAGGGGGAAAAAAGAGAGAAAAGATGACTTACACATTCTTCTGTCATTTTGTAGCCTCTCAGACATTTTCAGATTTCACCTTTCATTTTAAAAACAAACATTTTCTAGGCCTCTTTCCAAACTATTTAATTCACCTCTGGTAACTACAAATAAAAAATGAGGCATAAATTGCTTTTAAAAACTTAGAAAGGTATTACTAAACATATTATTGCATCGGATTTAATTGGCTATAATATATTTTATGCCTTCAGTTCTTTTGAGACAAAATGAAAAAAATATTGGTCCTAGAAGCAAAAGATACAAAGTGGATTCAAAAGGCGAATGACTACAAGCGTTAATTTTACACAAATGAGATTTTTTTTTTGGTTGTTGTTCTCCATATGTTTTAAATAATGTCACCTTGCTCTAAAAGAAGATAAAAAGCCTTCCAGGGCGGAAAGTTTAAGGATTATCTAATTTGCCAATCAAACTACATGCTTAGTATTTGCTAAATTCCTTTGCTAATTTTTGAGGCTGTAAAATGGAGATTATTCGAGTTATCAAAGGACGTTTTGTGGACTTAACGTATGCGAAAAGAAAATGGACTATGAGTTGCCACATAAATTGTTGACATGTTAAGAGAATTACTTAACCTTCTGTTTTTTCTCCAAGGTTGCCAGTTTATGTATCAGCCCACATTATAATTTGTCCTGTTTATTATGAATGCTCAATTATAGAGCATTAATTTAAATTAATATAAATAATATTTAAAATGAATCAATTCGAATCAAAGTCACAAATTGGTATTTGGTACAGTAATTTAATTTTCATATTTGAATAATGGCAAGGTAAATCAGCATGAATTTTCTACTTTGGAACTCTTTCCTAGTTTGTATTTTGACTTAAATACAAAACAAATGCATTCTAAAATTAAAACTTTGAGTCTGGCATTCAAAATTTCTTTGAATATTAAGAAAAAATTAGATATTCATAAGTATAGTTAGCATTTTTTTCTGATACTCATTTGGAAAGAACATTGGATTAAAATTGACAGGAGTTTGAAGACATTTTATTAAAGGTGGTTCTTATAAAGCAGTGAGAACACATCCTGTCAGAGTTTCTCCTTGTCTTTGCATTTACATGGAAAATAAGGAAGCGTGTATAATTTATTACTATTAAGAAACTTTATGAATGGTCCTTCTCATATTTCCCCCTTGGAAGCCATTAGATAATCTGTTTTTGTAATACTGAGTCAAACATTTAGTTTAATATTCTTTTTCAGAACAGACCACATAATCATAGGATTATTAGACATCTCATAATTTTTAGAGGTGTCTAAAACCCATGCAGGTTTATTCCTGTGCTGAGAGTTTCCTAAAGTTACAATCTTTAATTCTTGTTCTCAAAAGCAAACAAACAAAAAAAATGTTACCCAAGATGCACATAAAACATGCATTAAAGGGGTTTCCTACTCTATGTTTTTTTATTATCCCTCTACCTTACCACCCACCAGTGTTGTGGATTTAAGAGAGTCGACATAATTGAGTAAGTAAATTACCAAAAAACTAGGCAGCTGCTGCAGACACCTAGCAATAGACTGTACCTTGGTTCTAATGTTCTCGTATTAGCACATTACAACAAGCAGAAAGGGGCTCTTAATTATGTCTTGCTTTATAGGAGCACAATAAATTCCTTTTGTTGATCTTACTGCAAACTCAATGGTGTTTTTGTGCAGTGCTGAATTAAGAGATATCAAAAGTCATAGATTGAAGGATTATTCTGAGTATTTAAGGAACGTGTAAGTAGGTAGTAATGAACCCCCTACACAACCAAATCTGCTCTTCTGAATGCAAAAGTACCAGTTATTCAACATTTCAAACTGACAGCTTGTAAATGTAAATTTTATTAAATGCACAGCAATAAAAATTTGTAGGTTTCTGTCACTTTGAATTTTAGTGGCTTAAAATGAGGCCTCTAGCCTTTTAAATCACAGCAGGTAAAAGCAGAGCTCTCTAGCATTCAGCATTTAAAACTGGAACCTTTTAGGTTTCACTATGTGCATTTGCTCACATAATATCCTTTGCAGGATTCAAGAATGGATGTGTTATGTCACTAACAGGCCTGCATTTTCCATCACCTTTATATCACAGTTCACAAAATGTTTCTCTTACAATTCTGGGAGAGAGAGAGAGAGAGAAAGAGAGAGAGAGAAAGAGAAAGAGAGAGAGAGGTGAAGTCGGGGATATTTCAAATTTAATTATTGAAAATAAATAAGTGAAGAGATAAAAGAAAATAAATTTTAAAAGAAATAAGAAACGGTATAGTATTTCACAGCATGGTTCAATTTGTATATTTTTAAAAATTAGTCAAGCTCATTCTTGTGCAGATTCTGGAAAATATAAAACTGATCGAAGTCATATAAAATAAGCATACAGTAAGAAAATATTGTGGAGGACAAAATCTTGATTAAAATTTTATAAACATTTCTAAAACTTAGAAAGACAATTTAAAACGTGTATATCAAGGCTCAGTTTAATGGCCAAAATGATAATTGATTTTTTTCATTTAAGGAAAGTCCAATGCTAGATTTAAATTACGATTGTTTTCTATGTTCTAAATTTGGTTAATAACAGGAGCATTTCATTTCTATATTTTTTTGTCCTACAGAGAGTCAGTTTAAAAAAAATTTTTTTAATGTAAAGATTGGGTCTCGCTATGTTGCCCAGAGAGAAGCAGTTTCAATTGATACCTGACAAATGTCAGAGTTTAAACATAGTAATTGAATATGCAGTTTGTCAAGTGATATTACTTTACCTTGGTGAATACTGTTGCTATAAATGACTTTTCTGATGAGACTTATGAGAAAGCATTTGGCCACCTGCAGTTGTTAAATATCCCCTGGCACTTTTCTAAGAGTTGAAGTATTACCCTGAGTTTTGGCCACATTCCAGTTTGGGCTAATGGCATTCGTCCTCTCGAAGTTTCCTTTGCAATTTTAATTGGATTTGACCCTTTTCTTCACTCTAAGGAGCCTTCCCCTGAAACAGTCCCATTCTGGCAGAAAGAGAGCAGACAATCATCCTTTCTTTGGCTAAATTTTTGGAGGGTATTACAATGCATTATCAAAGTGAATTTCAACATTGTAAATGAGTATTAGAGGGCTTTAGTAACTATAATTACATGTATTATGTGATGTATGCATAGACTCTTCTTTCAAAATATTTACTTTTAGGGTACCTTAAAGGATGACGTAAAGCAACTATTTTAACTTCAGACTCAACAGCTTGTTTTTAAAATGGTGAAAACCAAAAATCACTTATAATAATTTATACATCTTTTAAAAATATGATTACCAAGATTGTAATTACGTTTTAGAAGACTAATTCTCCTTTCCATATTAAAAGTTAAAATCCTTTCTCAGAGACCTGTGTGGATCAGCTAACATCTATTTGAAACTATTACAAGTTTAGTACTTCTTGCTGCTACGACATCTACTGAATCAAAACTAGAGTTCAGTATAAAGGACATATTGAATACGTTCTTAAGGTTTCCTTAGCTAACATGTTTAAATTTGAGGGACAGTCATTTCTGAGAATTTTTTTTTTTTTTTTTTTTTTTTTT
>NW_016810801.1:471593-513332 GCF_001698545.2 Rhinopithecus bieti | reverse complement strand
TTTTTTGAGACAAGGTCTCACTGTGTCACCCAGGGTGGTGAGTGCAGTGGCATGATCACAGCTCACTGCAGCCTTCTAGGGCTCAAACAATCCTTATTCCACAGTCTCCTGAGTAGCTGGGACTACAGGCATGCACCACCACTGCTGGCTAATTTTTTTATCTTCTGTAGAAACAGGGTTTCACTGGTCTTGAGTGGTGAGTCTTGACCAGTTGCTCAGACTGGTCTTGAACTCCTAAGCACAAGCAATCGGCCTGACTTAGCCTCCCAAAGTGCTGGGATTACAGGTGTAAGCCACTTCACCTGGCCACATTTGAGAATATTTCTATTTCTGGTTTCTCACCTTCTATCACTTTGGGTTGAATTGGCTGCCAAGGTCAACCCCTCATCTTGTAAGGGTTACCAATAGTTTGGCGGACCATTGTGGAAGAGAGAGAGGTGAAGTTAAAATAGAGGAACAGTCCTTACAATCACGGAATTTCAGAGCTGAACTTTTGGATTTCACATTTAGTAACCTTACATTAATCTACTTTATATTTATTATTTTTCTCTCAAATTACATAATATGTGGCGATTAAAAATACATAAGCTGTATAAGGTAAAGTAATTCACTTTCTTCTCCCCTGCCCTGCTTTCTTTCCCAATCATGGTTTTGTTTTTTGTACTTCCAGACACAAATACATTTTCGTACATAGTTTCATGTGATTTACTTTACACATAAATGGAATCATACCATACCTTTTACGTAAGTTGCTTTTTTTGTGTGTTGTAGTATTACTTAAAGAGCTTTCTATAATTAATACATACAGATACATCTAATCCTTTTAAATTGGGGTGTCCATACTATTAAGCACCCAACCCTCAAATTGCTGAATATTTCACTATTGTAACCATGTCTCTCAGATGCCCCTTTTTATGAATATGTGGTATTACTTCTCTGGAATAAATACCTGTAGACCATGCTGCAGTTATCTTGTTTTGTGACTGAGGCAAACAGTGTCCATAAAGATAAAGTGGTCTATCTAAGGATACACAGTTTTGGCAAAGCCAGGACCAAAGCCCAGGTCTCTCAACATTTAGTTTACTGAACTTTCTGTTTGATATCACGTATAGTGGCCACTCTGGTTCTTTGTCCACATTCTTCCTCTATTGTAAATATCCTCATCCTCAGAGGTTGGGGCATCAGCTTTCAATAGCTCACAGGTGCACCCCTCACTGAGAATTGTTCATGGCTGCAGGGCACTGTTTAAGCTAAGGTTATGCTTCCTTCCAGAGGTTCTCCCATGATAAATGATTCACTGCTGCAGGAATAGAAAGACCTGGCTCCCTTGGTTCTGTTTGGAACAACTTTGAAGAGCCACTCCAGCTCCAGAGCACTTTGTAGAAGGGCTGAGACCTCAGCTACAACTGTATTCAGGAACAGCTTCTCACTCTGCCCATTTGGAACTTTCTTACAAGAACGCCTCACAGGAGCACTTGCCAATAAAACTTCTGCAAATGATTCTCTGGCACAGAGTCTATTTCCAGTGTAGAGGAGGAAAAAACTTATTTTTCTATGTTCTTGGCTGGACCCTCTCTAACAAAAGACAGAGTAACGAAAGAAAAACAAGCAGAAGTACATTAACATGTATATTTCAAATATACATGGAGAAACTCAGGGATGAGTAACTGAACGAGGTAGCTAAAATTTGAGCTTATATACTACTATCTTCAGCTAAAACAAAGGAAGAAGATTTGGGAAGGCAAGTTATGGGAAGGTGATCAGGAAAACTAGAATGTGGTTTGTAATGCCGGTTTAAATCGGTGCCCGAGACTCTTACGCATAAAGAAGGCACCAATTTAAACCTGCATTACAGATTTAACAGAGGAGTACAGAGAGGGAGACACCCTCCCAAATCGTAATTTCCTTTACAAAAAGGTAACTTACACTCTGTTTTCAGAGCTTTTCCTGTCTTTGTTGTTGTCAAAATAATCAACTCAAAATAATTATGCTAAAGATGTATGTTTGCGGTGCCATATTTTGGTCTCTTACACTAGAGAACACAAATCAAGAAACCACATGGTTTCCCATAGGCCTTTCTCAATGTGAATTGGAAGTGGAGAGACAGAAAAAGAAATGATTTTTAGAACTGGTGATGTCAATGGAATGGGTAATTCCTGTAGAGTTTAGAGCCACCGTTAAGGCTAAGCATCGACTTAGCCAATACTGGAAGAAAAGGTGCAGAAAGGTAAGAAAGAATGAAAACGATATGTAAAGATGAGGGAAGCAGCTTCAAATCACTTTTAAGAAGAGAGAAACACCAAATATGAATAAGTGAATAGATGGAGAAACTTTGTTCACCAGCATACCTTTGAGGTATAGTACTATATTTAGGAATTATATAATAGTAAGTGTGATGCTTTCCCATTCCCCCACCCCCACCCCATACACACATACTCAACCCTAACACGTAGATGTAAGCTGACACCAAAAACACAGAGAGGGAGGATGTTTAGAATACAGACAGAGGAAACTAAAGTTCTAGCAGAAATGAGAAAGAAAGAAAAGGAAGACAGCGTATTTGGCTGCTACACAGAAGAATAAGACCAAACGGAGAGATCCAGGTTAGAAGGGAAGCTCAAACAACTTTGGAAGGATGGGATAGTGTAAAAGAAGATTTGTGGCTGGGTGTGATGGCTCACACCTGTAATCTCAGCACTTTGGGAGGCCGAGGCAGGGGATCACTTGAAGTCAGGAGTTCAAAACCAGCCAGGCCAACGTGGTGAAAGCCCATCCCTACTAAAAATACAAAAATTAGCCAGGTGCAGTGGCGGGTTCCTCTAGTCCCGGTTATTTGGGGGGCTGAGGCAGGAGAATCGCTTGAATCCAAGAGGCGGAGGTTGTAGCAAGCTGAGATTCACACCACTGTACTCTAGCCTGAGTGTCAGAACGAGACTCTCTCTCTATCTCTCAAAAAAAAAAAAAAAAAAAAAAAAAAAAAAAAAAAAAAAAATTTGTTCCCAATGGAACAAGTAATTTAAATCATGTTGCCATCACTCCTTCTCAGACTACTGTTCTTCCCTACACAGGATCCTATCTAATAATCCTGCCCCCAGCTCAAGTTGATTTGACCTGGAATGAACCCCTGAGCCAAATTGAGCCAGTTGGATTCTTTCCATCAATACTTTGGAATTGGGATTCACTCAGAGACAGATAATTCTTTAAAGCAGCAATTGGAGTTACAGTATTGTAAGTCCGAGAGCTGAGGCATGGCTGTCTTCCAGGATGGGACAAGGAAACAGAAAATACTAGGCTGAATAGAGACAATGGAATAAATTACATGAATGAAGAAAAATTAACATGAGAGGTAAAATACTCTCGGGCTTCCTGATGGATATCTGGGTCCTTATGGATATCCTCCTGCTTAAAGTCTCTTGTGAGGCTTAGCTGTATTCTTGTCCTTTGGTTTTGTAGGACATTCCTGTAGCCTGGTGACGAATTACTAAGTGTATTTTTTTTTTTTTTTTTTTTTTTACAGACAGGGTATCACTGTATTACCCAGGCTACAGTGCAGTTACATGATAATGACTCACTGTAACCTCAGACTCCTGGGGTCAAGTGATCCTTCCGCCTTGGCCTCCTGAGTAGCTGGGACTACAGGTGTGTACTACCATGCATAATTTTAAAATTTTTTTGTGGAGATGGGGTGTTGCTATATGCTGGTCTCAAACTCCTGACCTCAAGTGATCCTCCCACCTTGGTCTCTCCAAAGTGCTGGGATTATAGGTGTGAGCCACTGAGCTGAGCATGTACTACTACTTTAATAAAGATTTCAAACTAAGGGTATTGGTACTAGGGGTTGGGTTGCAAACATTAGCCCTTTAAAGGAAATGTAGAATTGGCTTAGTTGAAATGATATGAAATAGGAGTGAAAAATGAGGATTTATCCTGAGTGGGCCAGGGAAATAGATTGATTTTGTTTCACAGATTTCACTAATGATGATCAGAATAGGAAAGAGAAAAATGACAAGAGAAAACCATTTAGCATACTCCTATAGAGACCAATAGAGAAAATAACTGGATATGGAAACAAAAATCCAGTGTATTTCAGGTCACAAGTGTTCAGAAAATGAGTTGATAGACATATCAATGTCTTCAGATGGAGAAAGTGTAAGAAGTAAAACATGCATTCACTGCAGTGTCTAAAAAAAGAATAAAAAGAAGTAAAGCAAAATTCACATTTTAGTGTAATTAAATATGAGCACATAAAAGTGAAAAAATAAAGTGTAGACAAGTCTCATCATCAACAATATTTATGTTAAAAAATGAAGGGATGGTCTATTAGTTTCCTTGGGTTGCTGTAACAAAGTACCACAGATTAAGTGACTTAAAACAATGGAAATTTGTTGTCTCACAGGTCTGGAGGTGAGAAATGCAAAATCAAGTTGTTAATAGAGCCATAATCCTTCTGAAGGCTGTGGGAGAGAACCTTGCCTTGCCTCTTCCAGGTTCTGATAGCTCCCGGCATTCCTTGGCATGTGGTAGCATAACTCCAAACTCTGTCTATGATTCTAATGACTGTCTTCTTCCTGTGTGTCTGTGTTTTCTTTCACATGGCATTTTTCTCTCTCCTCTTCCTATAAGGACACTGGTTATCTAGAATTAAGGGCCCACCCTCATAACTTCATCTTAACTCCATCATCAGCAAGGATCTCATTTCCAAACAGTCACAGGTACTAAAGATTAGGGCATCAACATATCTTTGTGGAGGATACAATTCAACCTATCACAAACTGCATGTAAATATATATTTCATTATGAAGTAGACAAATGTTTGTCTTTTTTGTTATTTATTTATTTTAGAGACTGGGTCTTGCTCTGTCTCCCAGGCTGGAATGTAGTGGCCTGATCATAGCTTACTGCAGCCCCAAATTCCTGGGCTCAAGCAGTCCTCCCACTTGATCCTCCTGCATCAGCCTCCCAAGTAGCTGGGCCTATAGGTATGCACCGGCTAACTTTATTAAATTATTTTTTTAGAGATAGGGGTCTCACTATGTTGCCCAGGCTGGTCTCAAACTCCTGGAGCTGGAGTTGGAGCAGCCAGGATGTAGGGAACAGTGTCTCAAGCCAGAACAGGGCAGGGGGTCCCTAGGCCTGGCCCAGGAAATCATTCAGTCCTCATATGCCTCAGGGCCTGTGATGAGAGGGGCCACTGAAAAGATCGCTGAAATGCTTTTGAGGCCTTTTGCCCATTGTCTTGGCTATTAGCACTTGGCTCCTTTTTAGTTAGGCAAATATTTCTAGCAAATGGTTTCCCCACATTCTGCTTGAATTTCTCTCCCAAAGAAGCTTTTACTTTCTTTGCCACATGGGTAGGCTGCAAGTTCTGCAAACTATTATGCGCTGCTTCCCATTGCATAAGTTCCAATTTTAAGTCATTTCTTTGCTCCTGCATCTGAGCATAGGTTGTTAGAAAGAGCCAGGACATCTTGAATGCTTTTCTACTTTGCTTTTTTTTTTTTTTTCTGTCAGATAACCTAAATTATCACTCTGACGTTCAAACTTCCACAGAACCTTAGGGGCAGGGCACAATGCAGCCAAGTTCTTTGCTAAGGCATAACATGAGTGACCTTTGCTCCAGTTCCCAATAAGTTTCACATTTCCATTTGAGGCCTCATCAGCCTGTCCTTCACTGTTCATATCACTATCAGCATTTTAGTCACAACCACTTAACCAGTCTCTAAGAAGTTTCAAACTTTCCCTCATCTTCCTGTCTTCTTCTGTCCCCTCCAAGTTCTTCTAGCCTCTACCCATTACCCAGTTCCAAAGCTGCTTCCACATTTTCGGGTATCTTTAAGGCAATGCCCCACTCCTGGTACTAATTTCCTATATTAGGATGTTCTTGTATTGCTATAAAGAAATATGTGCGACTAGGTAATTTACGGGAAAAGTGGTTTAATTGGCTCACAGTTCTGCAGGGTGTACAGGAAGCACAGTCCTGGAATCTGCTTCAGGGGAGGCCTCAGGGAGCTTTTACTCATGGCAGAAGGTGAACAGGAGCTTGCAAATCACATGGCAAGAGCAGGAACAAGAGAGAGTTCTACGAGAGTTGCCACACTTTTTTAAATGACCAGATCTTGTGTGAACTGATTGAGAACTCACTTATCACCAAGGGGATGGCCCAAGTCATTCATGAAGGATTCACCCCCATTATCCAAACTCCTCCCACCAGGCCCCACTTCCAACATTGGGTATTACAATTCAACATGAGATTTGGATGGGGACAAATATCCAAACTATATCAGGCATTAATCCTTTCATGGGAGTACAGCCCTCATGACCTGAACAATTCCTGTTAAGCTTCCCCTCCCAACATTGTTGCATTGGGGATTAAGCTTCCAACACAAGCTTTTTGGGGACACATTAAAACCATAGCATTTATATTTTGGGATTTGACATAAAAATATAAATAATGCCAATTTGCTATTTAAAATGATCACACTTAGTCACTGCAATTTAGAAGGCTGTGATTCAGAGATGTAATTGTTTAAATGAAATGGTCAGTAGGAGAGATGTCAAGGGAAGTCTACAAACTTAAGGACAAATGCAAAAAGAGGAATTTTGACAATGAAAGAAAGAGAGAGAAAAATAAGTATTTGTTGTAAGAGCAGATTCCAGTTTGCAAAGCCAGCTGAAAGCTAAGAGAATTTGTTCTTGATAGACTACATACAGGAAAACTGGCCAGAGAGAGTTTAGCAGGGTGGTTAAGGAGGACTGGGAAGATAGATAGGACTTGGTTTGAATCTTTGCTCTGCCATTTTTATCAGGGTAACCTTAGACAAGTCTCATCATCAACCTAAAATTCACCATTCTCATCTATAAAATGGGGATAGTACCTATTTCATAGAGTTGGTAAGACATTAAATAAGCTAATATGCATCACCTAGCAAAGTGTCTGGTCCATAAAATAAGGCCAAATATAAATAAATAAACAGTAGAAAACTCAAAACTACATTTTAATTCTAAACAATTGGGAAAATTAGTGTGAAATTTAAAAAAAATTTCTTTTTTTGAGACGAAGTCTCACTCTGTTGCCCAGGCTGGAGTGCAGTGGCACAATCTCGGCTCACGGCAAGCTCCGTCTCCCGCCTTCAGGCCATTCTCCTGCCTCAGCCTCCTGAGTAGCTGGGACTACAGGTGCCCGCCACCATGCCCAGCTAATGTTTTTTTGTATTTTAGTAGAGACGGGGTTTCACCGTGTTAGCCAGGATGGTCTCGATCTCCTGACTTCATGGTTCGCCCATCTCGGCCTCCCAAAGTGCGGGGATTACAGGTGTGAGCCACCGCGCCCGGCCGAAATTAAAATTTTAAGACGGCTCTGGGTATCCCCGCACCCTAGTTTACACGCCTTGCATATGACTATGATGAGATAGGCATTCCCAGGATTAGACTCTGTTCTAAGGTACAATCAACTTAAAGAACAGATTATTCTGAATGGACCTAACTTCATCAGCTGAATCCTTAAAAAGGACTGTGCTTTTCCTAGTGAAAGATATTAGAAACATGAGAGGGATTCAAAACAAAAAAAAGATTTTCTTGTTGCTTTTAAAGATGGAGGGAGCCATAGGGTAAAGGAAGCAGATGGGAAAGTTGCCCCTAGCTGCCAGCCAGCAAGAGAATGAAGATTTCAGTTCTACATCTGCAAGGAACTGAACCTTGCCATAGCCACAGGAACTTGAAAGAGGACACTGGGATCCAGATGGGAAGGTAGCCTAGCCATCACCTTGATTTTAGCCTTGTGAAACCCTGAATAGAGAACCCAGTTATATCGTGCAAAGACTTCCGGCCAAGAGAACAGTGAGCATAAAAATTGGTGTTACAAGTCACAAAGTTTGTGGTCACTTGTTACGCATTGAAAGAAAACCAATACAGTTGTGGTTTATAACTGATAGGATCTTTGGAAAAGAGTGACCATGTTCTTTGGAATTTGTAATTTTGAATGTAATACATTCAAAAATGTATTTTGAACATTATTATAAAATGCTGAACTATTATCTAAGTTAGTTAAATCAGTTTGCGTTTCCATCAGTAGTGTATGATAGTTCCTGTTACTCTACATCCTCTTCATGATTTGGTACTGTTAGACTTCTAAATTTTTTCCCATCTGCTAGTTACAAAGTGATAACTGCTGTTTTAAATTACATTGTCGTGATTTCTAAGAAGATTAATAACTTTTTATATGTTTATTGACGATTCGAATTTCTCCCGTTTCAAAGTACCCATTCCAAATCTACTGCTCATTTGCTTATGGATGTATGTCATATATTCTGGGTACGAGTGAGTCTTTTTTTAGTGTCTTATTTAGATGTAAAAATTCTATCTGCACTACAAATATTGTTCCCCACTCTGGCTTGTCTTTTCACTCTCCTTGTGGTATCTTCTGATAGACAGAAGTTCGTGGTTTAATGTAGCTTTATTTTCACATTTTATTTATACACAACTCTTATTATCTTTGATTTATGAACTATTTCTTTCTTCTGAGGTAATAAAGAGATTTTTCCTATATTAGCTCCTACAATTTTATAGTTTTGCTATTTATGTTGAAGTCTTTTACTTTTTATGTGTAGGGTGTTAGGTAAGGGGTTCAGTTTTATTTTTCTTTTATTTGATTAGCCAATTGAACCCCTCTTAAAACAGCCTATATTATTTAAACTTTTGTTATGAAAATTTTCAAGTATATATAAAATAGTCTTGTATATCTTTTCTTAGATATATTCTTAAGTGCATGATACTTACTACAGTATTGTGAAAGTTATCTTTCCTTTTTATTTAATTTTCCACTTAGTAGCTGGTATATAGCAACTAACTGCATTGATTTTGGAGTATTGATTTTTGTAAAGAGATTTGCTAAACCCACTTTTTAAAGTTAATAATTCATCTATAATTCTTTTGGATTTTCAGTGCACATTATTATATCAGCTTTGGATAATGAAAGTTTTATTTCTTCATTATAATTACTTCTTTTTCCAAAGTTATGTCACTAGCTAGGATTGCCAGTACATCATCTTAATCTCAATGGGAATACTTCTGACATTTTACCACTAAGTATAATATTTGTTGTAGACTTTTGTAAATTCTTTTATCAGATTAGGGGAGTTTCTATTTCTAGTTTGCTAAAAGAATTTTTTAAAATCATGAAGAGATGTTGAATTGTACTGAATTATAACTATTTCCTCCATCTATTGAGATAGTAATAATTTTTATTCTTTAATACATTATTTACTTTTTTAAAATTTTGAGATGGGGTCTCATTCTGTCACCTAGGCCAGAGAACAGTGGCATGATCATAACTCGCTGTAGCCTCTACCTCATGGTCTCAAGTGATTTTCTCACCTCAGCCTCTCAAGTAGTTGGGATTATAGGCACCTGTCATTATGCCCAGCTAATTTTTAATTTTTTTTTTTTATTTTTTACAGATATGAGGTCTTCCTGTGTTTCCCAGGGTGGTCTCAGACTCCTAGACTCAAGCAATTCTTTCACTTTGGGCTCCCAAATCTTTGGGACTATAGTCATGAGCTACCAGGCCTGACCACAATATTTAATTTTATAATGTAAATGTAAGCCAATCTTACATTCCTTTCCTTTGTCATGGTCTCATTATGTTGCCCAGGCTGGTTTGGAAATCCTGGGCTCAAGTCATCCTCCCACCTCAGCCTTCTAAATAGCTGGGACTACAGGTGCCCACCACTGTGCCTAGCTATGACTTTAAACCACTTTCACTCCACTTACGCCTTTCTTTCTTGAGCTTATATGTTATTATTTTCATGTATTTTAATCCTACCGTTACAAACACCACAGGATATCATTTTATATACTCAATGTTCACTTATTTACCCACATAATTATCACTTTCTTTGTTCTTCACATGTGATTGGTTTTTCCATCTAAAATCTATCTTGTAAAATTTCCTTTTGAATGAGTCTAACGGTGGTAAATAATTTTTTAGTAGCCTGAAAATACCTTTATCTCCACTCTTGCGTAACATTTTCTGTGTTTATAGAAATCTAGAATATTCTAGATCCCATTTCTGAGTCTGAATTTCACTGTGGCTGTTGAGAAGTCAAGGGTTAGTATGCCACATCTATAATGATAATCCAACTTTAAGGCCCTCTCTGACTTTGAGGTTCTGCATTTTCATAGAATGTGCCTGGGTGTGGATTTCTTATTTTTTTTTTTAAATTCAGAGACAGGGTGACCCAGTCTGGTGTGCAGTGGTGCAATCATGGCTAACTTCAGCCTCGACCTCCAGGTCTCAAGTGATCCTCCTACCCCCCGACTTCAAGGGATCCTCCTGCTTCAGCTTCCCAAAGCATTCGGTTTACTGACATGAGCCATGGCGCCATACTCAGATTTTTAAAAATTTCGCTTGTTTGAGATTCATTGTAATTATTGAATAAGTAAATGAATATCTTTCATCAATTTTTGAAAAACTCTCACCCCTTATCACTACAAATATTGCATCACTTGTTTTTTCTTTCATTGTATTCTGTAACTGAGAGTGAAATTTGTTAGTCACTTCATTCTACATGTCTTTCAACATTTATTTCATGTTTTTCTTCTCTTTTATTTTTGTGCTCCATTCTGGATACTGTCATAGAGACCATCTTCTAATTTGCAAATTCTTTTTACATCTGTGTTAATTCTGTTGTGTGTGTGTGTGTGTGTGTGTTTGCTTTTTTACTTTTTAATTTTTTTTTTAAGAGAAGGTCTCACTCTGTAACCCAGGCTGAAGTGCATTAGTGTGATCATGGTTTACTGTAACTTCAAACTCTTGGGCTTGAGTGATCCTCCTATTTCTGCCTCCCGAGTAGCTAAGACTACAGGTGTGTACTACCTCACCTGGATAATTTTCAAATTTTTTGTAGAGATGGTGTCTTGTTTTGTTGCCTAGGCTTGCGTTTTTAATCTCAATTATTTTAATTTTCATGTTAAGAAATACTATTTGATTTTTTAAATCTGCTATTTGCTTTTTAATAAATTCTTCCTTATAAGTATATTCAAGCTTGTCTTTTATTTCTAAACATAATAAGCATGATTTCTTCATTGCCTGTGTTAATTTAATTACATTAGTCATTTTAGATGTTTGTGCTGTTTGTGGTTTCAGCTAATTGTCATTTACAGTGCTTTATTTCCATGTGTTCAGAGATATCTGTGTCTGTGAACTGCCCATTTTTCTTAGAAAATTAACTGTAGATTCTCTGGCATAGACTGAAGGTGCTTTCCTCTAGAAATGATTGCTTTTATTTCTTCCGTGTGTCTAGGGGCATTAAGATTGGAGACCCACTTTAAGCTAATTGTCAGCTTGAATTTCATCAGTGATATAAGTATCATATGTCTTCCCTCCTAGTTTTGCCTTTTTTTTTTTTTTTTTTTTTTGAGACGGAGTCCGCTCGTCGCCCCGGGCTGGAGGTTGCAGTGGCGGATCTTCAGCCTTCACTGCAAGGCTCCCCTCCGGGTTTACCGCCATTCTCCTGGCCTCAGCCTCCGAAGTAGCCTGGGGGACTACAAGGCGCCCGCCCCCTCGCCCTGCTAGTTTTTTTGTTATTTTTTTAGGTAGGAGACGGGGGGTTTCACGTTGTTAGGCCAGGATGGTTCTCGGATTCTCCTGACCTGTATTGCGCCCGGTCTCGGGCCTCCCAAGTGCTTGGATACAGACTTGAAGCCACCGGGCCCGGGCCCGTTTTTTTTTTTTTTTTTTTTTAATTTTAACATAGGCATTAGCATCTTCTTCATAGTTTGGTTCGTATGTCTTAAGACCTCCTTCTCTACTCCAAGTTATACATTCTTTATTGTCATCTAAAATATTATAAAGTTTTGATTTTTGCATTTGTAAAATATTTTTATTTACACTGTGAGATGGAAAATTTATTTTTTCCCTATAGATATCCATTAGTCCAAGCACCATTTACTAAATACTTAATCCTTTCCTCACTGAATTGAAATACTAAATTATCATGTTTGTCTGAGTCTTTCTGGGTTTCTACTCTGTTCTACTGGTGCCTTTACCTCTACGCTGTCTGCAGGCCTTCTTCTTTTTCAAAATTATTTAACAATCAAAATTTAGGATCATCTTGTCAGTACCACATTAAAACAAGATTACAATCTTAATTGCAATTGAATGTATGTGATTTTATTTTTTATTTTTTATTTTTTATTTTTTGGTGATGAGGTCTTGCCCTGTTGCTCAGGCTGGAGTGCAGTGGTGCAGTCATAGTTCACTTCAATCTCTAACTTGTGGGTTCAAATGATCCTCCTGCCTCAGACTCCCAAGTAGCTGGGACTATAGGCATGTGCCACCATGCCCAGCTATGTCCACAATGTTTTTGAACATCTTTTGTTTCTCGTTACCTTACAGTTTTTGTGTTTGTGAATGATATCTTTTTTCTTTATACTTTCTGGTTGATTTCGCTGATGTAGCTGGTGTTTAGAAATATCACTAATTTTTGTATGTTGATCTTGTTGTATCCAGCAAGCTTAGTGAACTCTTTTTAGGTCTATGACTTTATTAGGAGATTTGCTTGTCTTTTCTATCTTGGTGATCATATCATCATAGAGACAGTTTTGTCTTTTCCTTTGCAACATTTCTTCCCCATATGGTGGTGAATACAGAAGATGAGAGCAAGCAAACTTCCTTATTTATTCCCAATTTAGAAATGCTTCAGAAGTTTTCCCACTTAGTGTGATGTTTATAGAGGCTTCTGCGAGTTCTTTTTAAAAATCAGATTAAGGAAGTTTCCTTCTATTCTTCATTTTCAAGAAGTTATTATTTTTTAAAATCATGAGTGAATACAGACTTTTGTTGAATGCACTTTAGGTCTCTGTAATTTTTTTAATGGATAGAATTTATTTCAGAAATTATTAACTCAATGTACTAAACAACATTAATAGGAAAAATCCTCAATAAAAAAGTTTGATAACATTTAGCATTTATTTAGAACTAGGATTAGAAAGAAAATTTTTTAATGTTGAAAACTTTCCCTCTGATAGTGAGATGATACAAGGATGCCCACCATTTATACTGCACTGTTCTATAGTTATTATTGGTCCTGTAATATTGAGTTAAATTCATTTGTCTTTTCAAGAAGACCTGAAGTCATTTACACCCATAGTTTCAGTTTTATTTATTGCTTTTTTTTTTTTTTCTTGAGACTGAGTCTTGCTCTGTCGCCCAGGCTGGAGTGCAGTGGCGTGATCTCGGCTCACTGCAACCTCCATCTCCCAGGTTCAAGCAATTCTCCCGCCACAGCTTTCAGAGTAGCTAGGATTACAGGCGCCCGCCACCACGCCCAGCTAATTTTTGTGAAATTAGTAGGGACAGGGTTTCACCATGCTGGCCAGACTGGTCTTGAACTCTTCACCTCAGGTAATCCGCCACCTCGGCCTCCCAAAGTGCTGAGATTACAGGGGCGAGCCACCGCGCCCGGCTATTTACTGCTTTAATCTTCTGATTCACTATGATTTGCATCTTGAATTCTTTTTATACTTTCTCTATTTAATCTTATATGTTCACAGTAGAGGAGATTGCCTCAAATCAAAGCTTCTATAAGCTTTTACTAAAAATCTGGCAGGCGTATTGTGTTGAATTAGGACCCATCCCCACAAAGATATACTCATGTTCTAACCTCTGGAAACTATGAATGTGATCTTATTTGAAAACGCATCTTTGCAGAAGTGATTCAGTTAAGAATCTCAAGATGAGATTATCCTATATTATCTGGGTGAGCTGTCAATGGACAGCAAGTGTGGACAACAAGTATCTTCCCAAGAGACACACAAAGGAAGAACATATGGGCAGATGGAAGAGAAGGTCAAGTGAAGATGGAGACAGAGATTGAAATTATGTAGCCACAAGCCAAGGAGCGCTTTCCCCTAGAGCCTTCAGAGGGAGTGTGGCTCTATTGACAGCTTAATTTTGGACTTACTACTTCCAGAACTGTAAGAGAATTCATTTCTGTTGTTTTAAGCCACTCAATTTGTGGTAATTTGTTGTGGCGGCCTTAGGAAAGCCTAGTGAAGTAGGCATTCTTTATTCTGATTATTGATTCTTTTTTTATGTGTTGTAAACCTCTTCTACAGTCTCTCATCCTTTTACTTTGCATAGGGGTGATTGTCATCTCTTTTCATACAGTGAGAGTCTCATTGCCTTCTAAAACATCTTTTTTTTTTTTTCTGGAAGGATTTGAATTATTTTTCTGAAATTAAGGTAAAGGAGGATGCATAGTGATCTCATGGAAGAGTATGGTTAGTTAGAAATACTTAAAGTAGAGAAGTTAACATTGTCTCCGCATAAATACAAATCAACTTCATATTTGACCTAACATTATTGACAGTATTAAATGAGGAAGGACTGAGCCTTCACGTGGAACACGAACAGAACATTTTTATTATCCTAGCAGAATCAGGGAGGGAAAATAAGTCTGTAAGAATTATGGAAAGGTATCTGAAAATCTATATGATCAGGTAGTGCTCGGGTGAAAAATTCTGTATATGTTCCTGTGTGTGTGTGTGTGTGAGTGTGTGTGTGTGTGTGTTTGAAAGAGCCATTTCATTTCTAGTATTTAAGATGTGGCTTTTCCTAACTCTTAGTATGATATATAACTTTGTATTTATAAATATTTTACTTTATACCTTTTGCCTGTGAAATCTCAAATAACGTGGCTCCACTGTTAATAGATAACTATTTAGTAACTGAAAAATTAAGTGTATTATTGAACAAATAGAAAATCATTTTCAAGGTTTCTAGGATGAGTTTTAAATTGCCAGTACACTCCGAAGGCATGAATCTCTTCTGCCTGGGTCACCAGTCAAGGACCTGCACGTGCATTCACATCATTAAGTATTTTTCTCATTAACTAACAAGAATATTGATCTTTGGGTAAGGGCTTTGGCGAGGAGAAGCAGGAGTCTTGTAGCTTACTGTGTCATACAGTGGAGCTCTGAGATAGGTATTTTTCCCTTCAGTACTTCAGCTGTGACCTGAACTACTGGAGTTCAACTTCAACATAATTGCAGCACAGCAAGGAGTCCCTTCTGGAAACCAGCTGCTTGATCAGGGATTCATTTATCAGGGGGATTATGACTCCAAACATTTTTCTAGACTGTTGTGGCCATTTAAAGGGGGAAAAAAAGAGGAGTCTGGGGAACTAATTAGGAAGGAGTGGCTCCCCTCAGAGTCTTGACCTTAACCCTACTGAGAAAGTATGGGATTTACTTTACCTAAGTAAGGAAAGAACATAAATAGTTGGCAAAAATGCTTTGTGGTATGACTTTCAGCAAGTAATGAATTGGCCTGATACAAAGAGAAACACACATACACACAGACGTGCATGCATGTACGCACCTACAAGAAAAACAACAAATGCGTTAAAATTGAAATTAAATGTATCATTATGACACGTTATTATTTTGTATTTTCCTGGATATAAGAAAAATAGATTAATTTGTGATTAGCATATAAAGGATTTAATCTGTGATTAGCATATACAGGATATAACCTAAAAAACATTTTTTTTTCACATTTTGGTAGGTTATGGAATGTTAATACAATGAATTTAGGTGTCACTTTCTATTATTCTGCTTAGCATATGGTGTTTTGTTTATGTGCATTTTAATGTCTTTCATTAATTCTAGAAAATCTTCAGTCTTTACCTTTCAGCATATTACCTCTTCCATATCCTTTCTCTCTTCTCTTTCTTCAACTCTAGTTGTATGTTACACCTTCCCATGTTGTTCTTCATATTTTTCCATCTCTCTCCCATTTTTAAAAAATATCCTGATACATCTGTGGTACATTCTGGGTAATTTCATCATATTTATCTTCCAGTCACTGAGCTGTTTCAAATGTACTACTTAATCCAGTCACTAAGATTTTAATTTCAGTGATTGTAATTTTCATTTCTAAAAGTTTCATTTAAAAAAAAACCAAGGTTTAATTTAAAACAAGTTTTGGTTTAGTGTTGAGAAGAATTTAGAGTTTGTATACAGTTTGCGGAATTGCAAAGACTTCAGAAACTTAGCTTTTATTGACAGCATTGTGGTATCCTCTCCCTTGCATTTCTTTAAAATACTAGTATTTTGATCTTCATAATACCCTTGCGAGGTGTTTACTCTTATTTCCATTTTATGAGTAACAAAACTGAGGCTAAGAAGCCTAGCCAAGGCATATAAGTTAGTAATAAGTAGAGCTGAAATTAAATTCATGTTTTATTTCTCTCCTCATAGCCATATTTTTTCTTATTTAAGTATACATTGTTAAATAGTTGTCATGAATATACCATGGAGTAGTGGAGGGTCGAGTAATTAGGGAAAGATGTGCTAAATCCATTATAAGAAATTATAAGAAATTCTTTTTGGAAAAAGCTAAGTAGGCTTAGTCCAGGATAACTCAGCATATTTCTTGAGTAAATGACAATGACATTTCAAAGTAATTTCTTTTTCCTACTTATTTTGTTCATGTCTATGAATTTCCTCACTTCCTGCTTTATTTTTTCTATATTTGTATCCCTTCTATTGGGGTCTTATGTTCTGTAAAGTAATTCACAAATTGCAGTTTCTAATATTTTAAGATTTACTTCTTACTTTTGTTGGATCATTATAAAGATGAAGTTAGATAATGCATGTGTAAGTTCCTCATGAGGTGTCTGGTTCATAATGGGTACTCAAAAAAAAAAAAAGAAAAGAGGAATTGGAAAATTCTTTTATTTGCAAAGGCAGTATAAATACTAATCAAATAAAGTCATAATTCACCTTGGTATCCCTCACAGCATGTATCAATCAGGGTTCTCTAGAGAAACAGAACCACTTTGTGTGTGTGTGTGTGTGTGTGTGTGTGTGTAGTGAGAGAGAAGAATTTTAAATAATTGGTTCATAAGATTGTGGGCGCTGGTAAGTCTGAAATTTGCAGGGCAAGCCGCTGGCTGAAAACTCAGGCAGGATTTCTAGACTGTTACAGTTTTAAGGTAGCATTCCTTCTTCTTCAGGAAACTCATTTTTCAAAATTAACTATCACACAGCATGTAGTATTAATCTATGGCTTTGTGTGTACAGGGGCTATATCTAGTGTGTTTTATTGAATTCAGTTAAATTTCTTTAGGAAAATGATTCTCCTGTATCACATCAAACTTTATCCATATTTAGTCAGAACACTTACTCTTCCTCCCTTTACTCACATTGCAAAAAAGATATTTGAAAAAATTAGCATCACAGGCTTAATTGGATAGGCTGCCATCACGAATGCTTTATAGACAAAATTCATTTGAATATTTATGCACTAATGTGCTTACTTAATATGAAAATGAGACACTTTAATAAAAAGTTCTAATATAGATTGTGTTATACTAACCACTGTATATATATTGATAAGCTTTTTAATAATCCTATGAAGCACTATTACTACAATCTCTATTTTATAGGTGAGAAAACTGAAACTCACAAAATTTAGATTACTTGTCCAATGTCATAAACATGACTACAAATGTGTATCAGATCTATTCAAATCTATGCTACTGCTTTAACCACCACGCTTGAGCTTCTCTTCATGTTCTTACGATACTAATTTTAGTAATAATGACTAAGGCACTGAGAAAGTTTTAAATACATTCTGAATCAAAACGTTTGTATATCATAATACTGAGCTCCCCATATATTTAAGGAGAAATTGAAACCTTTTGTATATGAGCCCTTCTATAATGGGGATTTGAGTATTAGAGCTAAGCTTCTTAACTATGCATACAATTTATTTTTTTTCTGGAGTTTTTAAAAGTAGGGTTTCTAAAATAATATTTTATGCAATATTAGTTCTATTAGTTCTATATGATATTAGTACATATTACTTGGAAAATGGGTTCTTTGGTCAAATAAGTTCAGGGAATTTCCAGAAATTTATTTGACTAGATAACCCTTTATCAAGTAATGTTGGGTTTTAAAAGGTCGACAGAGATTATTTATTGCAGTATTTCTCACAATATAGTCTGTTCAAGTGCATTGTCACCTTCCAAAAGTAAAGTAGCTATAGCTGTTTTCAAACTACTTAACAGCAATTCACTGGACTAACGTCCCAAAGAACTCACTTTTGGGAAATGCCCTCTCAAGATTAAGATAACACTTAATAGCAGTATCTCCCTTGTCTGAATGTCTTAAACTTAAATTTTACAACGTAGATAAACTGAAAACCCAGATGACACAGCTAAGGACCATCATAGACAAAGCAGTTATGCAATGGAGGAGGGCTGTATAAAACAAGGTTTCAGAAGAGATCAAAGTAAAGGATATTAGGAGTTAGAGAACATTTGCAGCGCTGCCATCCCATGGACTCCGGAAATGCCATTTCCCTAGTATCACTGGAATCTTTATGCCGGTTTTTGATGGTGGGGCAAATTCACACCTTCAAAGCTCCCACAATCAAGCTTCCAATAATGTTTTGTGTTTGTACCACAACTCCTGTTTTTCAGAACACTCTACACATATTACCTTATCTAACCATGCCAGCCTCGCTGGTGAGTTGTGATACGTCTGGTTTTCACAGCTGTAGAGGTGATTTGAGAACTCTTCTGCTCTACAGATTTTTGGTTTTGTCTGGAGCTATGCTTTAGGAATCAATGAAGCACGTCCCCATGCAATGAGGCAGAACTGTGGACAGCTGGAAAATTGCAGCTCACAAACCAGTTTGGGGTTCTGTTATAAGCAAGAGTTATTTCTTTTCAAACAAAGGCTTTTAGATGATTATTAAACTAGCAGGTTTTGTATGTATTAGCAGAATATACTAATCACATGACAAAGTTCTCATCTGCCTACTGTGAAAAGGACTGTTGTTTATTATTCGTCTTTTGTTACTGTTGAACTATTTTTATCCTTTCTTTTCCATTTTAAAATCAAATTTATGTTCACTGTACCAAATTTCATACAATATCAAAATGTTTAAATGGAAAGAGATAGTTCTCTGTAATCTTACTACCAATAATAGCTATTCATAGCTTGGTTTGTATTATTCTAGATATTTTATAGGCATTTGCTATCAATTATATATGTATATATTTATAATTATATAAGCAAAACATACAGAAGATTGTATACATCCAGTTCATAGCCAAGTGAATTATAAGAAAGAACACACATCCATGTGACCACCATTCAAGTCAAGAAATAGAATATTATCAGTAATTCAAAAGTACTGGTACCTCACTCATAGGTAGCCAGTACTTTACTTCTAATACCAGTATTTTGTTTGTTTGTTTGTTTTTACCTTATGAAAACAGAATAACAGAAGATGTTCTCACTTGTGTCTGGCTTCTTTCACTTAACATTATATTGATGATTTTTTTTTCATGTTGCAATATGTAGCAATTCATTCATTTTCATTGCTGTATAATATTCCACTGTGTGAATATACAACATCTCAATTGTTGATGGACACTTAGACTGGTTCCAGTTTTGGAGTATTAAGCATAATACTGCCATGAACATTCTTGTACATATCTTTGGTTGCATTTTGTTTGGGTAGATACTAAGAAATCGAAGTGCCGAACTATAGGTTGCATATATTCAGCTTTACTAGATGATGCCAAACAGGTTTACAAAGTGGTTACAGAAATATATACTCCTATCAGCAGTGCATGGAAAATTTAATGGTTTCACTTCTTCTCCAATACTTGGCAATATCAGCCTTTGTAATTTAACCATCCTGGTGTATGTGTAGTGGTAACTTATAATAGTTTGCATTTGCATTTAACTGATTACTAATGAAGTTAAGAACCTTTTCATGTTATTGGCCATTTCATGCAGTGCCTATTCAAGCCTCATGTCGAACATTCTATTGGGTTATTTGTGTCAATTTCTTACGGCTGCAGGTAAATGTTCCAATTCCAGATACAAGCGTCTGAATTATATATACTGAAAATATTTTCTTCTGTTCTGTGGTTTTCATTTTAATTTGCTTAAATGTATCTTTTGATGAGAAGAATTTTAAAATTTTAATGTAATTCATTTACTCAACGTCTCCTTTAAAGGTTGGTTTCTTCATTTCTTCTTTAAAAAAGTTTCACCCACTGCAAGATTGCAAAAATATTTCCCTATGTAATCTTTTACGAAGTTTCTCACCTTCAGACTTAGCTTTATAAAATGGCCAGAACTGATTTTTTAATATGGTATAATGTACAATGCAAGATTCACTTTTGTTCTGAATGACTATCCAATTGGCTCAAGACAATTTATTGAAAAGAGGGCCCTTATGCTGGGCACGGTGGCTCACACCTATAATTCCAGACTTTGGAAGGCTGAGGTGGGTGGATCACGAGGTCAGGAGTTCGAGACCAGCCTGACCAATATGGTAAAACCCCGTCCCTACTAAAAATACAAAAATTAGCCGGGTGTGGTGGTGCGTGCCTGTAATCCTAGCTACTCGGGAGGCTGAGGCAGGACAATCACTTAAACCCGGGAGGTGGAGGCTGTGGTGAGCTGAGATAGTGCCAGTGCACCCTAGCCTGGATGACAGAGTAAGACTCCATCTCAAAACAAACAAACAAACAAAAAAACAAAAAAAGAAAGAAAAGAGGGCCCTTTTTCATTGCTCTGAAATGCCAACTTTGTGATGAATCAAGAAAACAATACATCTCTTGGAATTCCAATTATACATTTTGACCATACTCCATATGTTTCTTATTGTATATTCTGTATTTTCTATTCCATTGTCTTTGTGTCTTTTAGTCTGAATATTTTATTGACTTACTTTTACCTTATTATTTCTCTCTTTGGCTATGTGTAACGAGGCATAACATTTATTTATTGGGTTAATTTCAGTTATTATATTTGTATTGCTAATTTCTATTTTTTTAAATAATTTCAACTTCTCAGACCAAATTCTCAATCTTGTCATTTAATCCCATAAATATATTAGCTGTTTAAAGTTCATGGTTTATATCTCCATTATTTGGATCCCTGTGCTGTACTTCTTCTATTCACAATATATATAGATGGAGTCTTGCTCTGTTGCCCAGGCTGGAGTTCAGTGGCACGATTGGCTCACTGCAACCTCTGCCTCCCGGGTTCAAGTGATTCTCCTGCCTCAGCCTCCCAAGTAGCTGGAACTATAGGCATGCACCTTCACACTCAGCTAATTTTTGTATTTTTTGTAGAGATGGGGTTTCACCATGTTGGCCCAGATGGTCTCGAACTCCTAACCTCGTGATCCGCCCATCTCAGCCTCCCAAAGTGCTGGGATTACAGGCCTGAGCCACGGCACCTGGCCGGGCTTAATATATTTTTGTGCATGGAAGTTACATTTTTATAATGGTGACAAAATATGTGAAAATTGAAGTTTGAAGTTTTGAGTAGAGACCATGAGATATAGTAGATGAGCTACTCCTAGATTAAATCATCAAATGCAGATGTCAAAACTTATATCCAAGAACCAGTTCCATGACTGCTGCATGCCTCACTCATCTCAAGAGTATAAAATGTAGATGGAGGATATGTTTGTTTTTTTTTTTTTTTGAGAGGAGAGTGCTAATTGTGGCCAGAGATTTCCTTTGGAAGAGTGGTAGGCTGTACTGAGGAGCACTCATCATAGTATTCCCAAATTGGAAACAACCTATATGTCCATCAACAGGAGAGTGGATAAATTATGATGGATTCATACAATGGAATAGTATGTGGCAATAGAAAATATACACTTCTGATGCACATAACAACATGGATGACTTTATAGAATACTATTGAGTGAAAATAGCTACATGCCAAAGAGAGCATACTACCTGTAATCTATTTGTATGAAGTTTACAAGCTGGTAAAACTAATTTACAGGACTAGGGATCATAACAGTCATCTCTGAAGAGGTAATAACCAAGAGGTGGCATGAGGGAGTGTGCTGGGATTCTGAATTGTTCTATGTCTTGATTTAGATGGTGGTTAAACATACAACATGCACATGTATATCTATGTAAATGTGCATACAACCCATGGGAGAAGAGAATTTTAGGAAGAAAGCCTTATTTTTTAAAAATTTTGTCCTCAAAGAGTTTAACAAACCAATTAATTCTAGGGATCAGTTCTATATTTTTCTTAGTTTTTCAGCAGGCGTATATAAATACAGAAATACGAAGTGTACAACCTGGGAGCATGGCCACTATTTAGCCTTACTCAGACATTAGTCCTAGGATCTACATCTTTGAAATTGTGAAGTAGTGCAAAAAGATTAAGACAACTCATGGATGACACTGGATTTGTTAAGAAGATGTCAGAGACTGGTAGTTTCTGAAATTAGTTTCTTCCCTGATTCATTTACCATTTTCCCACCTTCATTAGTGATGAATAATAATGTTAAGATATTTTTACTCTATTTCATCTGTCACCTGTTTTACTCTCTTTTTAATGTACCAGAATCTGAAACTGTCTTGATGATTTACTAAATACCTGTGTCGTCCTTATATTAGTTATCTATGGCTACTGTAAAAAATTACCATAAACTTGGTAACTTAAAACAACACAAATTTATTCTTTCACAGATCTTAAGGCCGTAAGTCCTAAATCAGTGTCACTGCACTGAAATAAAAGTGTCAGCAGGGCTGGGCTACCTCCAGAAGCTCGAGGATAATTTGTTTTTCTGCCTCCTCCTGCTACTAGTGGCTGCCAGCACTCCTTGGCTAGTGGCTGCCTCATTCCAGTCTCTGTCTCTGTGGTTATATTGCCTTCTCCTTTTATGTCTGGGTCAAATCTTTCACTTCTCTCTTATAAGGATACCTGTGATTGCACTGAAGGCCCACCACATAACCCTGGATAACCTTCCAATCTCAAGATCCTTAACTTAATCACAACTGAAAGATGCTTTTCCAAATAAGGTTAACATTTACAGTTTCCAAGGATTAGGATCTGATATCTTTACGTGGCTATTATTCAGCCTACACATCCCTCTATCAGAATGTAAATTCCATGGGAACAGAGCCTTTGTATGTTTTTTCCACTTCTGTGTCTTCAGTGTTTAGAAGAGTTGTGAACAAGAATGCCTGGTACATAGTAGGCAGTCACTAAATATTTGTAAATTTAATTACTTTTTTTTTTTTTTTTTGAGACAGGGTCTCATTGTGTCATCCATGCTGGAGTGTGGTGACACAATCACTGCTCACTGCAGCCTTGACCTTCCAGGCTTAAGTGATCCTCCTACCTCCACCTCTGAATAGCTGGGACTACAGGCACCCACCACTATGCCTGGCTGGGTAATTTTTGTTTTTTAAAGTTTTTTTAGAGACAGGATCTTCCTATGTTGCCCAGGCAGGTCATGAACTCCTGGGCTCAAATAACCCTCCTGCCTCGGCCTCCCAAAGTGCTGGGATCACAGGTATGAGCCACCATGTCTAGCAGTCACTGGATATTAATGAATCACTTTGATCATCTTCCTGTGGAAGATGTTTTGTTTTGTTGAGAAAGACATACCTATTACCATTAGCTGTAATTTATAGTGATAAGTTTTGGCTTATCATCAGAGATAATATTTTAATAACCAGGCCTATTCATCTACAGGCCAGGTTGTTTCATAAAGGAAGAAATTCCTTGAATGTGGATGTATTCAAATAACATTTGAATAATTATCTGTTAGAGATGCTATAAAAGATATTTTATACAATGTCTAGAATTCTTATAAACCTTTTGTCTATTAGTTTTAAAACCATTGAAGACCATTCCTCTAATTTTTCACTCTGTTAAGAGCAATGTACATGAGAATCCACAAAGATATATTCTTTTTTGTGGATCAGCTCTATTTTTCTTTAGTATGTCAGAGTATCATACTGGAAGCTCTCAATGCTAACATGGTCCTCCTCATATAGAAAGTTTTTTTTTTCTTTTCTTTACAAAATAGCTCTAAGTCTTTAAATTCTAACTTTTAACCCAGAAACTTGCCATATGTGTAAAATATGATCACTAAAATAATGCAACTTTTTGTTTTATATAACACTATCCTATTGATGTACCCATATCCAAATGAATGTCTCTTAATCAAAGCAGTCATCTCAGAAATTGATGAGTGAAAAATGAGAAATTTTCTTCTAGACTTCCCTTCATATAAAATCACATATGAAAATCAGGCCTATGAGTTTAGCTAAATCTAGTTTTTGGCCAAAGTAGTTATGTCATTTGGAATTTTTTTGTTTGTAAGTAACAAAATACACTACCAAAGTACCTTACTATTATTTTCCATAACAAGAAACCTAGAAGATAGGCTGAAAAGTGTAGTAGTTCCAAAATCCTGTTCTTACCCAATAATAACAGCAAAGGAAAGGAGGAGGAGGACTCTTCTGTATCTCTCCTTTTCTCTTTTCCTTTTTTTTTAAATGGTGGAGGGAGGGTTCTTTTACAAATGTCTTCCAAAGGACACTGTCTTCTGTCTCATTAGTCAGGTGGATCACATAGCCATCTAAGGAAGACTGGAAAAGAAATTTTCTTGCATTTTAACTGCCCTCATGGACAAGAAGGGGTTAAGTCTGTCCTCACTGGGAGTAGATTCTTCACACTAACAAGTACATACCCTCTTTCTTCGAATTCTTATGAACAAATCTGGTGAATAGAAAATGGGTGGTGGCAATGGTGGCGGGGGACTGGGGAAAGAATTGGGTACTAATACTTAACTGGGTACCTATAATTGCGGGCTAGCCCTACCTGCAGATGAAGAGACGGAGGTTCTACATACAAAACTTGTATAAGGTAAATTGGGTAGAAAGTAGTGACGCTTCCAACACGGATCGTCATCTAATGATGATGATGACGATGAGGGTGATAATTACACTGGTTAATATTGAGCGCTTCCTACACACCAGGCATTGTGCTATCTACTTTATGCTGATTATTTCATTTAATTTTCAACCCTACAAAGGCAGTAGTCTGTTTTATAGATGAACAAACTGACGCTCAACGACATGTATCTAGTAAACCTGTGATTAAACTCCAGTGTTGCCTCCGGGTCTGGGCATTTCTTTACACTGTTCTGCTTCCCTGTTCTAATGCCCATATGGTCTCCAAGACTACCGCCTCTGGGCTAAGCATTTTGTTAACTTAAGATACTTCGTCTGCAAAATGGGGATGATTACACTTTATAATTCCTAAGAGTAGTAAAGGTAATAATAAATTTAAAGTGATTAACAATGAAACAAACATAGCAGGACAGCATTATTACTTTTGAATTTATCTCACTATATTGTAATCTTCATTTATGCCGTTTACCTACGCTCCTGGACTGAGATTATCCAGGGCAGCAGTTCTTAAATGTTTTGGACTCAGGGCCTCTACTGTGACCTCCAAAGAGCTTATGTTTATGTGGGTTACACCTATGACTACTGCATTGAAATGAAAACTGAGAAATGTTTAAAAACAACAAACACAAGCTCCCTTAGCTGCCAGTGATGACGTCGTACACAAAGCATATCCTCCAGGAAACGGTATACTTGTCTGTATTATCATGAAAATTGTTCTGAGGTCATCGGGATTTCCGGGGGTCCCTAGACCATACTTTATGAGAACTGCTGCCTTAGTGTAAAAATGGGGTGCCCGGAGGCTGGCGGTCAGTAGCGTTTGATGAACGAACCACGGGAGCCTGGTGTTGTTCAGATGAGGAAACCGAGAGTTAAAGGGGCCGAAATAAGCAGCGCCAGAGCTCCACTGTACTCACGGCCGCTACTGCGGCATCCCGGCAGCCTCGGCCCTTAGCAGTTGTCCCCTCATCCGCCCCGAGGCACCCTCTTCCCTGGTCTGGTTTTTCAGGGGCCATTTCTAGAGCGCACCGCCGGGCTACCGGCGTCCCTGGTGACCGGAGACAGGCCCCACCCCGCCGCCGGTCCTCGAACTCCTGGCTGCCAGGCAACCCTGGCGCATAGCCCGGGCGTCACTGCTCCACCCCGTCAGGCTGAACCATTCCCTTCAGAGACTTTCTCAAGAGGGAAAGAGAAAAGGGAATTTGATGGAACGCCTGAAAGCTGTTCTGCTCCGTTTTCTCTCCTTAATTTGAACGAACACTTCTTTTCTTCTCCTAGCCAACTATCTCCTGAAGGGCAACGCAGCAATTAGCCTCTCCCGCCAGCATGTCCCCCCCCACCAGTCCAGGGCCGCGAGTGGTTCGGCTCGTCAGGGAGGCCGGCGGTCGGCGCGGGTTGGCTCTGAAGCGGGGGCGCGCGCCCGACGTGCGCGCAGGGGGCGGGGCCGCGCGCAGAGGGCGGGGAGGTGGGCAAGATGGCGGCTGGCGAGTGATTCTCTTCGGATCCCTACTGCCGGAGCGGAGACACCGGGGCGGGGGTCCTGCCGCCGCTACCTCCCTTCCTCCTCTCCCCGCCCCCGGAGCCTTCCTCCTTCCGTTTCCCCCTCCACCTCGGGGGGCGGGCCTGGTTCCCGGGACACCATGTCGGACTCTGAGGAGGAGAGCCAGGACCGGCAACTGAAAATCGTCGTGCTGGGCGACGGCGCCTCCGGGAAGGTCAGTCCTCGAGCAGGCCCGCCGTCCCTGGCCTGCAGGAACCCCGGCGCTCCCCGGCCTCCTCCCCGCCGCCCGGCGTCGCCTAGTTACCCCGAGCTCTCGGGCTTCTAGGCCCGGGCCCGTCTGGTTGTGTGGCCTGAGGCCAGACACGAAATGGGCGCTTGGTGAAGGCCGACGCTGTCCAGCTCCCCCTTAAAAAAAAGTCACTTCCTAACTCGCCGTCTGGATTGCGAACTCCAGCAAGACTCGGGCCAGCCTTTCAGCTTCCCGCCTCTCAGGACTGGCAGGGGTTTGCCAAGGCATCTTAGCTCCTCTTACTTGTAGTCCAGGTCACACTTGCTCCTCCCCTCCCATCCCCTTTACCGTTTCTGATGCTTCCACTGCACCGTGAACCCCCAGGAGCGTGACTCTGGGATCAGTATTTCCCGGGTGAGAATTGGGGGCTCCGCCACTTAGTCGTCGAGTCATTGGAGGGCAAATTGCTAATCAGTTTGAGCTTCATCTGTAAGATGGGTATTGAAAAGGGCCGCCGCAAAGGGAGAAATGTGAAAATACATATTAAATGTGAAAATACACATAAAACCTTTAGAGCACAGTGTCCACTCTATACACGTTAGTTGCTATTTTAGTATCATACCTGTTCATCACCTCTCTTTCCAGCTCAGCACTCGGTACAAGCAGTCAGTCAACAAGTGTTTATGGAGCTCCTGTTATGGGCAGGATGCTGAGGCTAGAGCTGCTTGCGTGACAAAAGGGATCCCTGGTCGAATGAATGAGTGCCGGCTTGAGAGTATCAGGCAGCGTCAGTCTTATTATCTACTAGGCAGCGGCTCCTACCCCAAGGTTGTGAAACTCCTGAAATGGACTAAACACTGCCCGGTGCTTGCTCTGGGGAGACGGTCCATAAGATCTCAGAGAGGTCTATGATCCCTCCACCAACAAACAAAGTGAAGAGCCTCTACCGGGATGCCTTCTTACCCATGCTTCTGTCAAAGGCGCCAACACTTTCTGGGATTATTGCTAAAGTTTATCTCCCCTCTACTCCCCTCCCTTATCCCAACCATAGTCTAAAGAAACCCAGGCTCTTATTTCCTGTTTAAGGCTTCACATTTCCCTGTTGCTGGTCGCAGTTTGGACCCTGGTTTCTCTGGTGACGACTTCTCTTTGCATCCTCCCTGGCATAGCTGCTTCTGCTTTTGGTTCTGACATTTGGCTTTCGAGATCCCCTGGGAAAGATGTAAAATTTCATATGCAAAATTTGGAGTATTTTATTGTTTTTTTCTTGTCTTCTTGGATCCTTTGTTACAGATTTTAAAGCTGAGGAAAACAATATGCTATGATTACATTTAAACTTTGGGGGAAGAAAGGAACTTCGGGTAACTTTTCTTTATAAAGTATATTAATTTTTGTATACTTAGTAAACTTTTCGAATGAATGAATTGCTGTAGATAAATCATCATTGTTTCTAACACCTTTATTCAATAAAAAGTTTGTTAGATTTTTATAGTTTCCTCATCATTTAGATTTTCTTTTGAAGGCCGTCTAAGGTTTTGGCTCTTAAATTTTACAGTATTCAATTAATAACTGTTCTTATTTCCCATTTAAAATGATAATGACAACCCATAACATAATACATTTGTAAAAGACACAAAATTGCTGGTTATCCTATATGCTATCATAATTCTTTAAACTTTTGTTCATTTTTCTAACAGTATTTATTGTACATATAGTACTCAGTGAAATTTGTTCATAATTTTGGGTCTGAGTTTTTTATTTAGCCTATCATACACGTTTTCCCTTTATTGCTAATTTAGTGTGAATAATTATGGTGTTTTATTTCTGTTTAAAATTTTTTCTGGTATAGGACAGCATAATTTTTTTCACTTCCATGTTTTTGAGTTAGTATTATCATTCTGCTTTAAAGGATAACAGTAATATTTTTTATGGTACTCTGACTTAATCTTCATCATCTTGCCTAAATAACTTATTTTAAAACTGTAACAGTTTTTTCTAATAGGAACTTCCAGACGCAGACATCTGACACCTAACCTTCTTTCATTATTCTTAAATCAAGAATTTTTTTTTCCATACCCTATTAAGTTCTCAAATACTTGGCAGCCACCAACATTCCCATTCTTTTTCCTTTATTGTTCTTTTCTTTGTGAACTCAGCCTCTCTTTCATTCTTAGTTGTATCCTGATTTAACTCTTGGCTCTTTTTTCCTAGCATTTGTTTTTCCTGCTCAATCTAACTCTGAACGTTTTTCAACACACTGACAGATGCAGTAGAGTATTGAGATGATGACTTAACAGTTTCTCCAAGAGAAATTTAGCTCCTCCCTCCAGTATCACGTGTTTCTATTTCTTTCCTTTTCTGATTCATAGTTTTTCTTTTATTACATAATATCTTAAGAGCTTTTTGAGGCAAAATATTCCTTTTTTCTGTCTTTTCAGTGTTTGTAAATGTAGTATGGTTAAAAAATGTTAGTAGAAATTTACCAAATCAAAAATGTTAGTAGAAATTTTCCAAATCAAAAAATATAAAGATTCAGATAAAAATATTTCTGATATGGGAGCTAGTTGTTCACTTAATACCTGTGATTAAGAAGGATATTTATACAGTGACTTGAGAAATTATTAAATGTGTAAAATTGCATGCAGTCTAGATAATTGAAGAGAAAGTGACCAACACTGATTCAGTTGATTCTCTGTTCAATTTTGTCTCAAGATATTGGGAGATGATATAGTAAAAACTTTAATACTCTGTATGTTCCCAGTAACCTGTATTTTTGACAGTTTATACTCGATTCCAATTGAAAATCCCAACTTTATATTTGCCTCAAAAGTGTGAAAGCAGGGCTTTCAAAATCTGGAAGTCACTTTTTCAGGAAAAGAAACTTCCTTAGAAGTTTTCTGAATACTCCTTAATATGAAAATATTGAACTCTGCAATTCTTTAAAATGAAAAATTATCTCAAATGACATTATGTGGATGTTACACATGCCTTCAGTTTCTCTTTGACCTTTAACCATCAGTGTATTAAATATTTTGAATTACCTGTAATAATATAAGTAGTGATAGTTATTTTTTTCTAGAATTCTGAACCTCGTCAAAGATGATTTTGTGGTGTAAGTTAGATAAGGTCAGTAGAGTAATATAGTGTAAATGAGAAACAAAAGTCTGTAGAAAGAAATACCTATCTTTTCAATTCTGATCTCTCAGTTTTGATATTGTTACATGTGTCAGAAATATAACAAATGTGTTTGTTGCTAGATGTCTAGCAGAATACCCTTCACATGGTAGTGCTCAACAAATACTTGGCCAATTATCTTAGAAATTTATTACAAATGCTGGGTATTTAAACACAAAAATATTTGGAGTTACGGTGTCCAAATTGTCATTTGTGTGAAAAGTATTGTTCTGTGTAAAAGGAATTTTAGATGAACTTGCTAAAAGGAATTGAAGTTTGACCAAATTTTCTTTTGCACTGTTATACTGCTTATGTCATAATGAACTGTAATCAGCTGTCTTGGAAATTTTGTCTTAGTTTTCATTATTTTAAGACTTGACATGTAATTTTAACTTTTAAAATAAAAAACAGCTATTTTCTCTTAACATAGGGAGTCTGTCTTGAAGAGCATAAAAGCTAAGTGAAGTTGCCTTTCTCTTTTTTGGAGGAAGTTTATAAATAAAAATAGTGCATTTAAAATATTTAAGAATTTGTTGAGTTATTGTTATTTAGTTGTTACTAGAATAATAATTCTTTTGCTTTGATAAGAAATGATACTTTAAAAAGAAAACTCCAGAGTTTTTGACTAAAACTTTGAGTTTCTATTTAAAAAAATGTATATCTGTTCTGGTTATAATAGCTTGTGACTTCTTGGCATTATGGTTCTTGGATGGAAAATATTCATTTTGTCTGCTTTATATTAATCTTAAAAATACCAGCTTCTTTATTTAAAAGATACATATTGTCACAGTCATTCTTTAGGGTCATTTTCTATTAACATCTTTAAAATAAAGAAAATTAGACATGATACTTTTCCTGTGGGAAAAGAAAATTTTGTAAGCAGATTTCTCCCTCCTTAATGCTTCTTATTATTAGCTGAGGGCTAAGCTACCCTTAGAATATTTAGCCTCAGAAACTGATCTAAGTTAGATAAGATCTTTAATTATGTTTTAAAATAATTCAGATCTTTATTATTGTTATTATTTTAGTTTTTTTTTTTTTTTTTTGTTGATAACTCTCAAATTCTGATTTTCAGCAAGGAAAAGGATCTTGACAAGCAGGGCATTTAAAGAGATCTAACCCATTAGTTTATTGTCCCTACTGATAGCTGCTGGCAAGTGAAATTTACCTGGTGGTGTTAAGTCACTCCCGGCCTTGTAACTGATTAGAACTGCTTAAAGTTGCTTGTTGGATTGATTGAAGTATACATGTTAAGATTGCTTAATAAGATTTAGTAGTGGTCTTATGATTACATTTCTTTAATGAATTAATTTTGACATTCTGTGCATCAATTTTTTAGACCTCCTTAGCTACATGTTTTGCTCAAGAAACTTTTGGGAAACGGTACAAACAAACTATAGGACTGGATTTCTTTCTGAGAAGGATAACATTGCCAGGTAAGAGACTAAAAAGTCTTAACGTAGAAGATTATAAAAAAATCTTACAATAAATGGCATAAGAAAGAAATGTGTAAAGTTTTAGGGCTGCTTCTACATGAAGATGTATATATTCAGTAAATTTATCTTAGGGAGGTTAACTTTCATCACTATCTGTCATGAAGGCATATTGTCCATGGGTGTGAGAAAAAGTTTATATACTCTCCCACTCCTTCCCTGTTTTTGGCTACTATACATTTTTTGAGGATAAACAATGGTTGCTTATAAAATTCTGAAAAGCTTTTAAAAAATTAAGTGCTATACATTTGTTAACAGATATTATATTAACAAAATGTGAAAAGATTGGGAAGGATTATTTTTTAAAATATTATTTTGATTTGCCTCTGCTTTAGTTTTTTGTTTAAAGTTGGAACAGAGGTATAATGTAGCTATGGAACTTCTGTGCTCTAATATGTGAATGCTGTTTTATGCAAGGCAGCATGAAATTGCTGGCATTTAATAGACCACTAAAATTTAGGGTCCCTAGGCACTCATAAAAATACAGTTTGAGCATTCAAGATGTTTCACTTCACCATGCAAAGAAACTATTTAGATGCCAGTTGCAGCACATTTTGTGGGAAATACGGGGAAATAATAACAAAGAAAGAGTGGTTTATGTTTTAAATTAGTTTCTGAACAATTGGGGCTTTAAAATGCTGTCCTTTCAATTTCAATGGTTAAATTATATGTTTAAAGTATTTTATTAAAAGCAGTTTATCTTGATTGACTTTATAAACCATCCGTCCCTCTCCTCTGTGAGGAAGCACATTTGGAGAAAACGGTTGCAAGTGTAATGTCAGATTCATGTACTGAAATGTGAGTGATATAGTGGGAAGGGGTTTAATACATTCCAATTATTATTGAAATACGTTAACCTCTCAGACACCCCATCTATCAGACAACTCCCCATGAAAGTTTTAGAGTAGCTAATGAAAACTCTTGGTAATGGAGGTATTCTTCTTATCTCCTTAGTAATATACTTTGTTATATTTTGTGATGGTTTGTATCTGGCTACCAGTGAAAAATAGATTAGGGGATATCCCATGAGAAAAAAAAGAATTTCAATTTTTCCATTACTGGGTTATTGTTCAGCAAAAGGTTTAAGGAGAAGCATATGCGTACTTTGTTTCATTTGTATTTTCTTTTAATGTATCCAAAACTGAAAACGTCATTTAAATTTTATTATTCTTCGTCTTACCAATAATCTGTGCTGCATTCAGAATTCTTAATAGCAGTCACTAGCCGAATACATACACAAATCACATAATATAGAGCCTGGAAGCTTATTTTTGCAGCAGTTTTTTTCACAGATGCCGGTTGTACGCAGAGAATCTCAATATAGTATTTTGCTGTTAGCTATTTTGTTTTGATGCTTAATTTGAAAACCACCACACCAACTTTTGTCTCATTACTTTTAATATTTCTCATTTTTTAGTTGAAAAGCTTAAATAAAGAAACAAGTACCTACTCAAATACTAAAACAAAGACTGGTTTTAGACATTTCATACAGGCGATATATGTGATGATTTCTGACCTGTAGCACAGCACTACCAATTTAAAAATTTTGATTACTTTGTAAAAAATATTTGATATTCTTGAAATCTAGATTAATAGTATAATGTTTTAGACTTACACAGTACTTAGGTTAAAAAATGACATTAGGGCATGTATACTATTAATAAATGTATATTTTCATTTTCCTAGTTAAGTTTTTATTTTGATGGAAAAGTTCCAGAAAAAAAGTTCTATTTTTTTTTTAAGGCAGTTGGTTTTATGCTACTTAACAGACTCAAACTTATGGTAGAAATTTCAGTAAGAAAAAAATATTTTAATATATTTTGTTTTTATATAATTAATAAGTATATTAAGAAATGAGGTGAATAAATTACAAGGTTTATAATTATTCTTTATATACTTTAAATTCATTATAACTGCCAAATGTAGGATCATTAATGTATCATTAGCTGAATAAAACATTACAGGTAGCTTTGTTGAATTTATAGCATAGTCAGTGAATCTAATATTTGTTAGTAGTCTAGTAAGTCCTCTGACCAGTTAGATTGTTAGGGGTGTAAACCTCCTGTCCATTTATTTACATTCTCTTCATGCAAGTTTTCAAGATCATTACTTTGCAAATACTAATCCATTTTAGTATATTTCATGATCTGGTATGCTGTATAGTCTGGATGCAACCACTGTGCAGATTTTACTGCTTAAAATAGTGTATCTGTTAGAGATTCTGCTGATAGAGCTTCTTAAGAGTCTTAGTCAAAATACTTTCAGGAAGCTTGTGGGTACAGTCCAGTAAACAGCGTTCTACTGTGAAAAAGATTTCTAAGTCTTTAGTACAAGAAGTGGGTAGACTTGTGTTTTTAGTTCCATCTTGACTATGCAGCACTTTAAGTAAGGTTAACCAAGGCACCAAGTGTACTTTTACAAGGTCACTGTTGAATCCTCTTGGTGGCTTTAATTCATACCAAAAGCAACTTACCTGTGTTTTGTCACCTCATTTATTTTATTTTTTCTTCTAGTTACATGTCGTTTCTTACAGAGGAGCAGGAATTTTGCAGCATTCTGGGTTTGGGATTAGATTTCTGACAATTTCCTTAATGTTCTATATTGGTTAGAAATTTGTATTAGATTCTTGATTTAAACAAAATTATAATATTATTTGAATATTCTTATATAGCGTTATAGGTGTGTCATCTTGAAAATATACTAGGAGAATTCATATGTTTATGCCTGCAAAAACAAAAATGAATATTGATTTGAATCATATCCTCATGCGATTTTGCTCCTCAAATAAGGAATCCACATTTTATTTTTAGTTTTATGTGTTAATAATCCTCAAATTAAAATGTGGAGTTAAAACTATATTTCTGGATATAAGAAGTAATATGAAGTTAATATCATTTGTTGAAACTGTAAAGATAGTAATTTTTTGTTAGCATTCTGTATTAGTGGACTATCAGTAATTCGCAGCTATTTTTATTTCTGAGTCACTATAATGTATATGTTTAAAAAAACAGGCAAACACTGACAACAGGGTTTATTTGGAAAGGCATGCATTTAAAAAGTATCCTCAACACATGAATATGGGAGACAATTGGATAGATAGATGATTTAGGGTCTTGATATGATTGTAGTCAGAATTTGAAAACATGTAATGAAGATCATGTTCCTGAAGTTGTAGTCAAAGTGTTCACAACACCTCATTCAGATAGTATCTGAATATCAGAACTTAAAGAAGAAAGCTTTATATTTTTTGTTGTGAGGTTAAGTAATAAGGACTATTGGCTCTGAAAAAAATGGGATTAAACACCTTTTAGTACTTATTTAGTATTGCCTAAAATCTTCCTCTGTAAAAGTTAGTATTGTTAAGCACTGTCTTTTGAAGTAGTCAAATAACTCTAAAGAGTTGTGCAAGTAAAATGAATAGCCTACTGCCTGCTTAGGGGTTTCTGAAACGATTATATATACTTCTTAGTGATGGCTAGCCCTTTCTCATCTGCTTAATTTGAGACAGCATTATAGAAGAATTATTTCAGCCTTGAATCTCAAAAAATTTAGATTTTAAGAAATTCAATTTGTATAAGTTTTGGAGACATCTTAGTCTGTGACATTTTGGTTTTTATATTCATGGGGCTTTAAGAACATTTTGGTCATTAGTGTAAGTGTAGAAAGTATGTGTCTGTGGAAATAATGATGGTGATAAAACATTAGTGCTCATTAATGCTAATGGAAGTTCCTCGTGGAAATCCTCTGCACGATGGCAGATGGAACAACCTATGTTTAAATAATGGAAAGATTGTAATACAAACTCACCAAAATTTACAAAACTGTGCTGGTTAATCAAATGTCTTTTTTTTTCAGTTGCATAGTTAAATGGTATGACTAACTGTCTCTGATTTTAGTGTTTTATGTTGGCGTATAAATTTATATCTTCATAATCTTTTTTGGAAATGAGATCATTTTTCAGTTTCTAACCTTTTATTTTATTTTCTTTTGATTTGCAAATCATTCAGAAAGTGCTAATTGAGACTCTGGAGAAAACTCCGTAATTTTATGAGGGATATCGTTTAAAATGTTCAACTAAATAGCATAGTTTGGCTTTTGTAAGCATACTCATCAGTTGCATTGAGAAGAGAGAACAGCTTATCTCATAAATTTTTGTATCAACCAAATATTTTACAAAATGCATGAAAGGATTTTAAAGATTCCCTTTTAGAATGCTTTTATAATGCTCATAGGGGAAGATGATTAGTTACACTATTTTATGAAGGCTTGGAAGTATACATAGTTTGTTTAAATGGAAATGCTTTGAACAAGTTTGAATACATTGTAATATTTAGTGATATACCTGGTATGTATCCTACATTTGTTCTGAATAGGGCTATCAAATGTGTTTCTATTTGATGGGTTAAATTTGAAAATGTAATTTTTTGGCTATGTTTGCCATATCCTAGAGTAGCTGACAATCACATTATAAAAAGATTCATTAATTTGAGCTGAAATTATGGGTGCATTTTTATGGTTTGCTATTATTCCATGAGTTTTAGAACCCATAGAGTTTAGAACCTACAACAGAATTCATATATATGATTGGATGGTTGAGTATATAAAGCTTCAGTTTTTATTTTTAAAGTACATTTCTTGCTCCATGGACATGTGTTTCATTCTATTCTCTAAGAAATTTTTTCTGAGGCGTAAGTTTATAAATTAAAGCTTACTTTGTTTTGTTTTGAAAGTGATTGTAAATATGGTTCCATGGAAATGGAGTAAAAGGATAAAACTAGATTCTCCACTATGAATTCTTTTGACATTGTTTTCACAGTTCCAAATATCATGTGAGCCTGTACATAAAGGCCAATTGAGCTCAGTTTCTTAATGTGACTTAGTATTCTGTGATACTGTGTCAGTTGTTGTATTGTTACTTAATTTTTTTGATATTCTTATTTTTATATTCATTTTTTATATTCTAGGAAACTTGAATGTTACCCTTCAAATTTGGGATATAGGAGGGCAGACAATAGGAGGCAAAATGTTGGATAAATATATCTATGGAGCACAGGTATGATATGAATTCTGATTATTCCAGTATTGAAAGTATAGCATTTACAAGCACACATGCAAATCTTCACCCAAATGCACATACACACACACATACTTTCTTTCTAACTTTTTATCTGATATGTAGAGAGAATAATTTTATGTTTGTGCTAGTCCTTTGGTTTCATTCTCTCCAAATTATGTTTGGAATGATTTGGGTGAGGGAATAGGAAAACTCTTTAACAGCTTTCGTATGGTGTTTATATTACTAGGTGTTATTGTTAGCAGTTCAATAAATGCGGTGATAAATGATATTTTGATATTTATTAGCTGGTTTGGTTATAGTGACTACTTTCAAATAAACTGAATGAAAAATACAGGGATGAAAATTTAACTTCATTTTAAGTTACAAGGACTAAAAGCATATCTATATGTCTATATTTTTGTGCAATAAATATTGATAGCTTTTCAGATTTAATAGACATGTCAATATTTTCTATCAGATAACTAAATATGACAGTGTGTCTATGAAACACGTACAATAATTTATGATAATGCTGTATTTTCAGAAGAAAATCCATGTAGAGCAAGAAAAATGAAAGTGAAAATGAAAAATGACCTGAATAATTACATAAATTTGGCCACATGAGCTTATGTTCTCCATGAGCTTATATTGATATAATTTATAAGATTTTAAATAAAGTTATTATACAAATAGAAAATATACAGGGTGGTAATATACTTTAAAAAGCTAATCATTTCTCTCTGAGCATGTTCACTGAAGAATTGTCTTTTTAATATTTGGCAGATTGCTTTTGATTAAATGACACACTTTAGAAATGCAGTAATACTATTGAAAGTAATCATCCGATGAAGTAGAGAATATGGTATATAGCCAAATATTAAGTACGTTGTGCTTACTGAGCTCTGTATGTAATACTTGTGCTATTTCTTTATTTTTGCTTTTTTTCTCTACTTTTAATTAGTGTATATCTTCTACATCATCTGGAGACATAGGAGTAGTAGTAAAAATTTTTAGTTCTTTATTAGAGTTTGGTATTTTAAGTGGGACACATATAACTTGGTTATGTGGAACCATGTTGCTCATAATAAATGATTCTATAGGATGGAGATATAGTATGTTAAGCACTGCTGTACAAAGTTTGGTTCATGTCAAGTACCATTGCCTTGATTGTGGATGAAAAGTAGATTCTGATTTATTTTATAAAATATTCAGAGAAGGACAGTATGGTTATAGAGGCTAATATGGTTCTGAATCACATATAAAGACCCCAGAGTTTTGATTTTTTGCATTGCTGATATAGAGATTTGGCTTTTTGTCTCCTGCAAAATTTTTCTGTTCACATTTATAGCATTTTCATCTGTGGTTAAGTGACTTTGATATTTTATGCATGTTCATTTTTCTCTTAAAAAATACATCTCAGAATTTTGTGTATGGCTTTTTTATTTATTTATTTATTTATTTATTTATTTATTTTTCTGTTTTAAACTGATTAAAGTGGATACTAAGCTAGATAAAACTTACTGGACAGAGATTTGTGGGAAGCCACAGTTCTTGTTTCATTCATGTGGTTGATAACATGGGAAAATAACACCCTTATCTTTGTTCTATAAAATCTGTCTATAAGGCCACATATAGGATTTTTAAGAAAATGAAGATTCGATCTAACTTCTAATGAAATTTGACTCTTGGTGTCAAATGGAATAGTCTTTTATGATTTATAGGTGCAACTAGAGTTAGTGGAGAACAGGAGGACTTTATGCATTTCAGGGTAAATAATAATATATAATTCAATTAATACATTTTTTCTTTCCTTAAAAATTAAGGGAATATTATGCCCATGTGTTGAATTCTATTAATTCTATCTTCAAATCATTTAAAATTTATTATCTAATTTATTTAAATTATTTAAGATTTATTACCATTATATAAAAATTAATATTGATGTGAAATTTGTGTATTATAAAGTTAACCATTCTAAAGTGTATAATCAGCTGTACGCAGTGGCTCATGCCTGTAATCCCAGCTAATTGGGAGGTACAGGTGGGAGGATCACTTGAGCCCAGGATTTTGAGGTTGCAGTGAGCTGTGATCACACTACTGCACTTCAGTCTGGGTGACAAGTGACACTCTCATCTTTAAAAAACAAAATAAATAAAAAATAAATTATATAATCAGTATCATTTAGTGTACTCACAGTATTTTGCAACCATTTCCTTAACTCAGTTTTTGACAGTATATATTTTATGTTATTACAAAGCTGCCTACAATCAGCAGACATTAATGAGAACATTGGTAGACATTTCAAGAATTTCCATCGTTTTTGAAAGTCCGTAAGTTTAGTAAAATGTCTTCATTATTTTTTAAGGTACTTTATTTCTTGGGAGAAAGTGAATGTTATATTTCTTAGACCTTGTTGTATAAGGTTTCTATCTTGAAGGTACATATTGACTTTTTTCTCTCTTGGTAGTGAGTTTTATTGTTTTCACTTTACGATTGCTGTGACTCTTATAATCATGTACTGTGTTTTTATTAAACAACAATGTACAGTATTTCTGAGAAATTCATGAATCTTTCTATGAAATTGCCTGACAAAACTGGGAATTCTGAGATGATGAAATGAATTGTTAAAAATAGATGATAGGGCATGGTGGCAGGCACCTGTAGTCCTTGATACTTGAGAGACTGATATGGGAGGATCACGTGAGCCCAGGAGTTTGGGGACTGGAGTGAGCTATGATCATGCCATTCTACTCCAGCCTGGGTGAAAAAGCGAGACTCAGTTTATAAAGAAAAAAAAAAAAAGGATGATAATATAATAACTTTTTTCTGCTTTCCAGAGATTCCAAATAAATGCTGTGTTAAGTACATAAAGTCATTGACCAGTGGTCTATTTTGTTAAACTATTTTTAAATTCTATATCCAGGCTAGAGAGGCTATGACTCATTATTTACTACTATAAATTGGAGAAAATGTTACTTTTCAAAACCAGTGATTTCAAAAACATCCTAATAACATTTTAATAAACTCAATAATTTTATATAATAATATAATTATTTTTCAAAGTAGATCTATATTGCTTCTGGAGTTATAGATGCTTTATAGTACCTATCTCATGAGTACTTTGGATTTTGGTATACTACAGGACAGAAATCTTCCACAGAAATGTTGAGACAAGCTTTTTCAGGATGTCGGTTTAATGTGTTATTTAGGGTTTTGTTTTAGGTTCTCTAACTTCTGTATTGTATACAGAAAGAATTATACATGTCTGGGTCATTAAACTAATCAATCTGTTTCTTTAAAGCATTTCTTAACATCTGCATAGAAGCTTGTTTGTAGGCTGGGAGTTAACTTGGACCCAAATAAAAACGATTATTTTACCCTCTTCACTCCCCTTACCCACAGCAACATTTAAACGTTAGCAGTAGCCTGTTGAAAGTGTTAGTGAAAACTAAATTGAATTGACACCCCAAAAAGAATTAGTGAGGTATTTTGACAAGAACTAGTTCTAAGAATTGAAATATGTCCCAGTTAAATTCCCAGATTTTAAATTAACTTAAAAATTTCTAGGAGTCTTTAGAAAGATGTTATAGGCGATTTTTCATAGTGGTTAAGAGCAAACACACAGTACATAGTGTTTAGTGCCCTGTAACCTGTGGCTAACAGAGGCTAATAACAAACCTCAGAGAAGGACTGGATGTTTCATTTTTGTAGCTCTTTCTGTCCTGGAATCTAAGTGGTTTGCAAACACTGACCCACTGAGCATAAACTCAATGAAGTGTAGTCACTTGTGAGGTAGAACATAACCACTATTATGCACCAGTGGCCCCACACAGATGAGCCTGCTTTTTAAGTACCAACAAAAGGATTTGGTGCCTACATGACAGCTAGGGAGAGAGTGCATCTTAAAACTGGACTCTGCAAGACCTTCTGCTCTCTTTTGCTGTAAGTTTTTTAGTTGGATATTTACCAACTTATAACATGTTTGTGCACTTTCTTTGCGTGTTTCTTACAGGTTATACTTATAAAGCAAGATATATGTTGTTATGGCTATTATATAATCTGTATGATTTAATTCATTTCTATATATAACTAAAAAACTAAAGCAGATTATTTGTCTTGCATATAAGGGAGAACACAAATAACCTGCATTTTGGGAATGGGAGAACCTTTCATTTTTTGAGAACGTTAAACAGTAACAGTGTGTGTACTGTGTTTAGCACATGTTACACTGAAGAACTATATCTATGCAATGCTTTACAAGACTGTTACTTGGTAGGCACCAGTGTTTGTTCTTTCAAAACTTCTGTCAAGGCCAGGTCAGTGGGTTATAATCCCAGTGCTTTAGAGGGCCAAGGCAGGATAATTTCTTAAAGTCAGGAGCATGAGACCAGCCTAAGCAACATAGTGAGACCCATTCTCTACAAAAAATTTAAAAAAATTAGCTGGTCACTGTGGTATACGCTTGTAGTCCTAACTACTAGAGAGTCTGAGATGGGAGGATTATTTGAGCCCAGGAGTTCAAGGCTGCAGTGAGCCATGACTGCATTCCAGCCTGGGGAACAGAGCAAGACCCCATCTCTTAAAAAAAAAAAAAATTGCTGTCAGTTATTACCTTGAAAATGGTATCCATTTGATTTACTCTCTCATCATGCTTATTAGATATGGTGGTAAGTGAAATAGATGAAAGCAAACTACTATATGAACTAACATTATATAATATTTGCTAAAAATCTTGATGTTTACAAAATACTATGGATGGTAGTATTTTCTTGGAATCGAAGTTGGAGGAAGGCAGTTAAGGCATAAAATGAAGGAAACTGTTGTTGAAGAGGGATTTATAAAACTTGAAATCTGATTTCCAAAGGTCATGTAGAAGATTTGGGAAGAACAGCAGCTGAAAGGTAAATTTGGAAGTGGAAGGAAAGGATGGTGTGGGGTTGAAGACATAGGAGAGAGAGAAATGTCAGATATGTGGTTGATAACAAAAGTTATCTGGGACATGAGACATGACAGTGGATTTAGATGACCGTAAGATTGCCAAGTAGGCCGGGCGTGGTGGCTCAAGCCTGTAATCCCAGCACTTTGGGAGGCCGAGGTGGGTGGATCACAAGGTCAGGAGATCGAGACCATCCTGGCTAACACGGTGAAACCCCGTCTCTACTAAAAAAAATACAAAACAATTAGCCAGGCGTGGTGGCGGGCACCTGTAGTCCCAGCTACTCGGAAGGCTGAGGCAGGAGGATGGCGTGAACCCGGGAGGAGGAGCTTGCAGTGAGCCAAGATCGCGCCACTGCACTCCAGCCTGGGGACACAGAAAGATCCCGTCTCAAAAAAATAAATAAAATTAAAAAAAAAAAAAAAAAAGAAAAAATGGAATTACAAGATTGCCAAGAAAATTAGATCCAGAAGTTCCCAAGCAGGCTGCAAGATGTATTCCATGTTTGAGGGAGTTGTACTTTCTTTTTTTTTTTTTCTTTTTCTTTTTTTTTTTTTATTATACATTAAGTTCTAGGGTA
>NW_016810801.1:466333-470630 GCF_001698545.2 Rhinopithecus bieti | reverse complement strand
ANACATTGCCAAGACAATCCTAAGTCAAAAGGACAAAGCTGGAGGCGTCACGCTACCTGACTTCAAACTATACTACAAGGCTACAGTAACCAAAACAGCATGGTACTGGTACCAAAACAGAGATATAGACCAATGGAACAGAACAGAGTCCTCAGAAATAATACCACACATCTACAGCCATCTGATCTTTGACAAACCTGAGAGAAACAAGAAATGGGGAAAGGATTCCCTATTTAATAAATGGTGCTGGGAAAATTGGCTAGCCATAAGTAGAAAGCTGAAACTGGATCCTTTCCTTACTCCTTATACGAAGATTAATTCAAGATGGATTAGAGACTTAAATGTTAGACCTAATACCATAAAAACCCTAGAAGAAAACCTAGGTAATACCATTCGGGAGTTGTACTTTCTTGTGGCTGAGAAGATTCCGATAGTTTTCTGGAAGGGATCAGAAGAGTTCTGGATTGATTGTTGTGGTCAGAGACTTAGGGATTTGAGGGTGCTGGTATTTGAGGGATTTGAGGCTCCTGAAGAGGTGAGTACTTAGAGGTTTGGCTTTGAGGCTGGTGAGTAGAGGCCCTGAGAGTCAATAGTTTTGATAATGTGTGTCTTTTAAAGATTTGGTCCATTATATTTATATTGTCAAATTCGTGGTCACAAAGTTGTTTATGTTTATTATTTTTTTAATGTCTGTGGAATAGGTAGTGAAGACCTTTATTAATTAATGTTGTTAATATGTGTCTTCTCTCTCCCTCCCTTTGTTTTTGGTTAGCCTGACTAGAGGTTTGTCAATTTTACTGATCTTTTTTTAAAAAAACAGCTTTTGGCTTTGTTGATTTTTCTCTGTTGTCTTCTTCTTTAATTTCAATTATTTCTTCCCTAATTTTTAATTACTTTCTTCTGCTCGCTTTGGACTGAAATTACTCTTCTTCCTCTAGTTTTCTACAGTGGAAGCTTAGATTATTGATTTTTCTGCTTTTCTAATATCTGCATTCAATGCTAAACACTGCTTTTTCTGTATTCCACAAGTTTTGGTAGGTTGCATATATTTTGTTTTTGGTTCAAACTATTTTAAAATTATTTTTGAGACTTCTTTGATGCTTGTGTTGTTTAGAATATGTTGTTTAATCTTCACATACTTTGAGTTTTTAAAGCTATTTTACTGTTACTGATTTCTGGTTATAGTTTGAGAACATGGTTTTTGTGATGTGTGTTTTTACAAACATGATAAGGTATATGTTATGGCCCAGAATGTAGTTTGTCTTGGTGAATGTTTCATGAGAGCTAGGGAATAGTGCATATTCTAATGAATACAGTAGTCTATAAATGTCAATTAGATGAAGTTGATTGTTAGTGTTGTTCAGATCAACTATACCCTTACTGATTTTCTGTTTGCTTAATGAAAAAAGTCTTCAACTCTAGGGGGATCTGCAGATTTAGAACTCCTTGCAGTTCTATCAGTTTTGGCCTCATATATTTTGATGCCGTGTTATTAGGTGCATATATAGAGAGGATTGTTATGTCTTCTTGGAGGACTGACTTATCATTATGCCAGTCTTGTCTTTAAACTTGATAATTTTCCTTATTCTGAAGTCTGCTTTGTCTCAAATTATGTAGCTACTCCAGCTTTCTTTTCATTAATGTTTTCATGGTGCTTTTCTATGCCTTTACTGCTAACCTGTCTGTGTCTTTATATGTAAGGTCAGTTTTCCGTAGGTAGAGTCTTCTTTTCTCATCTCCTTTGACAATCTGTCTTTTAACTTGTGTATTAAATTCACATACAGAGTGGTTATTGGGATAGCTGGGTTAACATCTGTCGTGTTCGTTTTCTATTCTTTGCACATTTTCTTTGTTTATCCCCTCTTTCTGCTTTCTCTGGTTTTATTTGAGTATTTTCTCTCCTGTTTTAGTATATCAATCATACTTCAAAATTTTTTTTAGTGATTGTTCTAGAGTTTGCAATATACATTTTAAACTAAGTTTAGTGTTAAATGACACTGTATTGCTTCATGTGTAGTGCAGGTCCCTCAGAATATTCTCAATTCATCCTTTTTGTCCCTTATGGCATGGCTGTCATTCATCTCACTTATCTGTATGCTGTAATCATCCAGTACATTATTATTACTTTAAACAGTTGTATTTTATACCAATTAACAATAAGAAAAATAATTGATACTATGTTATCTTCATTTTTTCCTTTTCTGATATGCACTCACTCTTTTTTTACATTCTGTGTGATTTTATTTAAAAAATGTTAACTTTTATTGTAACCTGGCAGTTTATAATTGGTTATATTTATGGAGTGTAGAGTGATGTTATGATTTATGAATACAATGTGGAATAATTAATTCAAGCCAATTAGCATATTCATTATCTCAAGTCCTTATAACTTTTTTATGTTGAGAACATTTGAAATTTACTCTTTTAGCAATTTTGAAATGTATGATATGTAATTATTAACTGTTTTAACCACACTGTGCAATAATTCTCAAAAAAACCTTTATATCTCCTGAGATTTTGTACCCTTTGACTGTTTCCCCATTTCCCCCAACCCCTAGCCTCTGCAACCACCAGTCTACTCCCTACTTCTGAGTTTGATTACTTCAGATTTCACGTAAGTGAGAACATGCAACATTTGTCTTTTTGTGCCTGGCTCATTTCACTTAGCTTAATGTTTTCCAGTTCCATCCATGCTGTTGCAAGTGAGAGACTTTTCTTTTTTTGAGGCTTATAGTATTCCATTATGCATATATACATCATTTTCTTTATCCATTCATTTGTTGATGGACACTTAGGTTGATTACATAGCTTGGCTATTGTGACAGTGCTGCAACAAACATGGGAGTGCAAAAACCTCTTTGACAAACTGATTTCAAATCTTTGGGTAAATACACAGAAGTAGGATTGTTGGATCATATTCTTAGTTTTTTTTGAGGAACCTCCACACAGTTTCCCATATTGGTTATTCTTCTTTACATTTTCACTGAGAGTGTACAGAGGTCCCTTTTCTCTATATCCTCGTTGATACTTGTTATCTTTCATCTTTTTGATAATAGCCATTCTGACAGGTATAAGAGGATAATTTTTTTTGCTTTTAATTTGCATTTCTCTGGTGATATTCAGCATTTAAAAAATATATCTGTTAGTCATTTGTCTTGTGAGTAATGTCTTTACAGGTCTCTTGCCAATTTTTAAATTTAGTTTTTTGTTTTCTTGCTATGGAGTTGTTTGAGTTCCTGGTATATTTTGGATGTTAACCCCTTCTTGGATGTATGACTTGAAAATATTTTAATTTGTAGGTTGTCTCTGCACACTGTTAATTTTTTTCTCCTTTGCTGCACAGAAGCTTTTTAGTTTTCCTGTATTGGCTATTGCTTTTGTTGCCTGTGGTTTTGGAGTAAAATTCAAAAAATTATTGCCCAGACCAATATTTTGTTGTTTTCCCCCCTAAATTTTCTTGTAGTAATTTTGTAGTTTTTGGTCTTACTTTGAAATCTTTACTCAATTTTGAGTTGATTTTTGTATATGTTGTGAGATATTGTTCTGCATGTGGATATCGAGTTTTCCCAAAACCATTCATTGAAGAGGCTGTCCTTTTTCCATTGTGTGTTTCTAGCTCTGTTGTTGAAAATCAATTGACTGTACATGTATGACTCATTTCTGGACTCTCTATGTTCTGTTGGTCAGTGTGTCTATTTTTTGCCGGTACCATGGTGCTATAATTCCTATAGCTTTGTAATATAGTTTCAAATCAAGTAGTGTGATGCCTGCAGCTTTGTTTTTCCTATGTGTTTGTGCTCATGATTGTCTTGGTTATTTGAGTTTTTTCATGCTACTCATTTTTTCCTATGTCGAGTTTAGTTTCTGACCCATATCATTTTCCCTCTCCCTGAAGGACCTCTTTTAATGTTTCCTTCAGAGCAGGTTTGCTGACAGTGAATGCTCTGTTTTGTTTTCTGAGATTTTATTTCTCCTTTACTTAATGATAATTTTGAGGAGTATAGAATTCTAGGTAGTTTTTTTTTTTAATTTTAATTTTCTGCCAGTATTTTTTTTTTTATTATTATACTTTAAGTTCTAGGGTACATGTGCACAATGTGCAGGTTTGTTACATATGTATACATGTGTGATGTTGGTGTGCTGCACCCATTAACTCGTCATTTACATTAGGTATATCTCCTGATGCTATCCCCCCCCCCCCCCGCCCACCTGACAACAGACTCCGGTGTGTGATGTTCCTCTTCATGTGTCCAAGCGTTCTCATTGTTCAATTCTCACTTATAAATGAGAACATGCG
>NW_016810801.1:457478-464427 GCF_001698545.2 Rhinopithecus bieti | reverse complement strand
GTATGCTGGATTACGTTTATTGATTTGGGTATGTTGAACCAGCCTTGCATCCCAGGGATGAAGCCCACTTGATCATGGTCTGTAAGCTTTTTGATGTGCTGCTGGATTCGGTTTGCCAGCATTTTATTGAGGATTTTTGCATCAGTGTTCATCAGGGATATTGGTCTAAAATTGTCTTTTTTTGTTTTGTCTCTGTGAAGCTTTGGTGTCAGGATGATGCTGGCCTCATAAAATGAGTTAGGGAGGATTCCATCTTTTTTATTAATTGGAATAGTTTCAGAAGGAATGGTACCAGCTCCTCCTTGTACCTCGGGTAGAATTCATCTGTGAATCCATCTGGTCCTGGACATTTTTTGGTTGGTAGGCTATTTATTATTGCCTCAATTTCAGAGCCTGGTATTGGTCTATTCAGGGATTCAGCTTCTTCCTGGTTTAGTCTTGGGAGGGTGTATGTGTCCAGGAATTTTTCCATTTCTTGTAGATTTTCTAGTTTATTTGCATAGAGGCGTTTATAGTATTCTCTAATGGTAATTTGTATTTCTGTGGGATCGGTAGTGATAACTCCTTTATCATTTTTTATTGGATCTATTTGATTCTTCTGTCTTCTTTATTTGTCTTGCTGGCAGTCTATCAATTTTGTTGATCTTTTCAAAAAACCGGTTCCTGGATTCACTGATATTTTGAAGGTTTTTTTGTGTCTCTGTCTCCTTTAGTTCTGCTCTGATCTTAGTTATTTCTTGCCTTCTGCTAGCTTTTGAATGTGTTTGCTCTTGCTTCTCTAGGTCTTTTAATTGTGATGTTAGGGTGTCAGTTTTAGATCTTTCCTGCTTTCTCTTGTGGGCATTTAGTGCTATAAATTTCCCTCTACACACTGCTTTAAATGTGTCCCAGAGATTATGTTATGTTGTATCTTTGTTCTCATTGGTTTCAAAGAACGTCTTTATTTCTGCCTTCATTTCATTACATACCCAGTAGTCATTCAGGAGCGGGTTGTTCAGTTTCCATGTAGTTGAGCGGTTTTGAGTGAGTTTCTTAATCCCAAGTTCTAATTTGATTGCACTGTGGTTTGAGAGACAGTTTGTTATAATTTCTGTTCTTTTACATTTGCTGATTTCACTTCGTTCTCTTCTTATTCGCATGGTTTCTGATGAGGTGTTCTCTGTAATTTTTCTGCTTTTTCATTTATGGATAAGATATTTTCCCTATTCCTCTAGCTTCTTTCAAGATTTCTCTGTTTTTTTTCTTTTGAGCAATTTGAATATATGCCTAGATACAGAGTTTTTGGTATGTATGCAAATTGGTGTTCTCTGAGATTCTTCAATATGTGGTTTGGTGTCTAATTATTTTTGGCAATTTCTTGGTTACTGTTACTTCAAATACTCTCTAAGCTTGATTCTGTCTTCTTCTGATACATCAGCTGTGTGTGTGATGCACCACTTCGAACTGTCCCACTGTTCTTTGATGTTCTGTTTTATACATTGTTTTGTTCTTTTTGCTTTTCAGTTGTAGAAGTTTCTATTATCCTGTCTTTAAGTTCACTGATTTTTTTTCCTATGCTGTGTCCAACAATGTACCCAACAATGGCATTCTTTATTTCTCTTACAGTGTTTTTGATATCTAGCATTTTGTTTTTATTATCCCTTGTTTTATTATCCCTATCTGTGCTTGCATATGTTTTCTTTTTCCTTTAGAACCCTCAACACATTAGTCATAGTTACTTAAAATTGGCTGTCTAATAATGACAAAATCTGTTTCATATCTGAGTTTGGTTCTGATGCTTGGTTTCTCTCTTCAAATTACCTTTTGAAATTCCTTGTAATTTTATATTGAAAGCTGGACATGTTATACTGAGTAATACGATTCAGGTAAATAGACTTAGTGTGAGGTTTTACGTTGTGCTGTATTTAATATTTACTTTAGCTGTCAGTGCCAGAGGCATTGATTCCTCTAGTATCCTTGTTTTTGCCTCCCAGTCTTTTTTGGTACCTCCAGAAACTCTTTAGGTGAAATCTGTCTTGCAGCTCTTTCAGATGTTGGTGCCCTGGTGATGTTGTGGTAAAGTATGGGGGAGGTGAAGCATGCTATATTCTTATGATAAAGTTTTAGTCTTTAGTGAGCTTGTATTTTGGTACTGTGACTTTCACTCGTGTTTCTTTCTCCTCCCAGTTAGATGAGACAGACTGGCTACAGGAGGCTGAAGTTGGAAACTTCCCTTTCCAGATGGAATACAATGTTCTGATTAAGCCATTTCTTCTGGAGAGTTTGCCTTTTTTATGGATAATGCTCTGGGCATATTTCACAATGGTTACTTTTTTCCTCTCTTCATGCCAGAGCCTTGAGAGGATCTTTCTTGACTCTTTACTGATAATGTGGTGGGATATCTGGAATCTGGTCGTATATCCATGCAAGTGTGGAGGTAGCCCCTAAGACTGAGGGGGCCTCTAGGAGTTGCTCACTCTTAAGCTAGACCTCAGTCAGCCTCCAGCAGTTTGTCAAAATTATCACTACTATTTCTAGTGGCTGCTACTCCAGGTAGGCAGATCTTGGCTGTAACTTTTTGGATTTGTTTGTCTTTCCAGATTTCAGGGTGATGATTTGCCTTACAATATCAGTTTTCTGATGAATCCAAGAAAAGTCACTGATTTTTTCAGTTTGTTCTGCCTTTTTCTTATTGTAAGGACAGGAGTGATGACTTTCAAGTTTTTTTTTTTTACATGTCAGAGTTGAAATTGAAGGTCCTATAATTCCTTTTATATTTTAACATTTTAGTTTTCTCATTTTTTTCATTTCAGAATTTCACCACAGTGGTACTAGTTATGATGGCAAGAACAAGGAAAATAATAGTTTTACATTATAAATGGTACTGAGAATATGAACAAGGAGATGTTTGTGTTGCTAGATAGCTAGGTGAGTGAAGAGGAGTTTATCCTTCTATATTTTTTGTGAATCCTGAAAGATTTCTAGGAATCACCAACTGGAAAATGTTGGGACATATTTGTCTAGATCAGAGATTGGCAGATTTTTCCTGAAAAGAGCTAGATAGTAAATATTTTATGCTTTGCAGCCCATGTTGTCTCTGTTGTAGCCACTCAGCTCTGCAGTTGTAGCACAAAAGCAGCCACTGATAATACTTAAACAAATGATTGTGACTATATTTCAGTAAAAGTTTATCTACAGATACACAGTGTGGGCCAGATTTGACCCATGGGCCATATTTACCAATTTGTGGTCTAGAACAACAGTTTTTAATGTTTTTGTTCCGTAGCTCTCATCCTGTACTGAGTATCAGTAGATGGTGGCCATGTTTTATTTGCATATATTTTACCATATTCAGGTATTGTCCCATGTTTGGATAAAGGTTTTCGTATATTAATCAAAAGGTTTCAAAAGGTCTTAAGAGGCAGAGGTCTAGGCTTTATTTGTGAGTTTAAAACCTACCTCAAAGTTGCCATAAAAATATGACTCTTCTTCACTTAGTTGATAACAAAAAAAAAATCTACAATTGCATGTAGTATGTTAATTTTAAAATAAGTACTTTTATCATTTCACTTTATAATGTAGGCATATCAGGTGTTTTAAAAGTGAGGTAACAAGTGTTGCCCAAGATCAATAGGTGGGACCAGGACTGGAATCCAACAGCAACCTGAGTTCCAATGTAGAGCTCTTTTCAACAAATAATGTATGATATCACCCATGGCAGTTGGAGCCATGTCATGGAGCCAGTAGATTGAAGATTAATCTTCAGATATTAGTTCTGGGGCTTTATTCTTAATAAGAAAAATGAGATACTGTTTGTTTTAGATAATTCTATGGTGGGCATTATTTCAAACCATGTTGGAAGACAGACAGAAATAGATGTTCAAGTGACCAAAATGAACCCGATGAGTGATTTTGCATATTATAGAATATTTAAAGCGAAAGGGATCTTAGAGACCATCTAACTCAAATATCGAATTTTAGAGATAAGAAACCTGAGACATGGAGAAGCTAGGTAACTTGGGAGCCAATATGGTTTAATAAAAGAGAATAATAATCCTGGAAGGTCGTAACAGAAGTATGCTAGGGTTGGCTTGCTCTAGCTTCAGAGAGTTAATTGTTAAATTTTTAGCAGTTTTTGTGAGCCAGTTATTAAAACTTTTACAATGAAAATTACATATAAAGTCACACATTGTATTAAAACAAAGGTATATGCCTAATCTCTATCACTAATTATTTTACTATGTATTTCCGTTATCTGTGTTCTCGAGGTTGTTTACATCTGCTATATCTATATGGTGGAAATGTTTTATAATGGTGTGACTCTGTTCAGTGGGTGTCATATTGATAGCTTAAAAATGACCACAGGCTAGCATTTACACCATGAAAACTGGCAAACATTATGGCAAACTCACGCCTGCTGGGCCCTGAACCCCAAGCCAATTGATTAATATTTACCATTGTCTCACTAGTCATGACTTCTGTGTTCTGTACTTGTTTATGTGTTTAGTTTTGCTGCCAGTGAGTTCCTTATGGTTTGGAACTTACGTCTGTAGAATCCAGCACAATACTTGGAGTTTAGTTGACAGACAAATGTTTTTAATTATTTAGTCTTTGGTTCAAATCCTGGCTCCATCACTTACCTATCAGTATGACTTTGGTTATTTTAACCTCTGTTTATTATTTAAAATGGAAATAATAATACCAACCTTTCATGATTAGTGTGAGTATTAATGAGAAGACCTTGACGTGTGTCTGGTATACAGTAGGTGCACAGAAGTAGTTGATTACTACTGTTATAACCTAAGAAGTCGACATAAATGCCATTAGGGTTCAGGCTTATACTGTATGTAGAGCTTTGTATTAAGTGTTTGACCACAAACTGGATGAGAATCAGGAATGTGGTACTGTTATTTTTGTGTGCATATACACTTCTCCTTCCCACACAAAATAATGAGATAAATTAAAAGGAATATGATATATAAGAGGCAGGAAGAAATCCTTCTGTTATATTTGGCATTGCTCAGACTCTTATTACAGTATTATGTCCAGTTTTACATTGCTCATTTCAAAGAGGATGTCAAAAAACTATATGTAGTGTGTCCTGGGAAGAATCAGCAGCTATGATTAAAGGGATAGAAAAATAGGCCCTTTGAGGCAAGTTTAAGGAACTGAGTTTGTTTACTCTGGAAAGGAGATGGTAAAGGAGTTACTTAACTATCTTCAAGTATATGAAGGGTTAGTTTAAGAAAGATGCTCTCAAGTTCTCCAAATGCACAGTGGACTAAAAGAGGAAATCGACATTTCATTTAAAGAAAATTGTGTTAAACACTTAAATTGTCTATCAAGGGATATCATGGAATCTTTGTTTTTGAAAATATTTAAAAAGTAGCAGCAGATGAATATTTATTGAAAAGTTTTAATGTTTGACCTCATGAAAGTGAGAGGTAGGATTGTAGATGTTGTGGCCTTTTCTACTTCTCTGATATGATTTTCTTATATTTACTGTAACTTACCAAGCATATTCCAGATATCTTATTGGAAGACCACTTATAATTTTGATAAAATTATGTTTTAACTTGCATTGCATCTTAGTTGCTGGATTTGTCTTGAATGAAAGCCGTCACTATTATCAATATGCTAGTAAGCAATTTAAATGGAAGTTTATATATAAAACACATTTTGTATAAGTTTATATATAATACACATTTGTATTTTTACATCCATTTTGACATATCTGAAGCATTACTCAAGTATTCATTAAGATTTTTTTCACCAAATAGTACTTTACAGATATTTTGTAACTCTTTTGTGACAGGGAGTCCTCTTGGTATATGATATTACAAATTATCAAAGCTTTGAGAATTTAGAAGATTGGTATACTGTGGTGAAGAAAGTGAGGGAGGAGTCAGAAACTCAGCCACTGGTTGCCTTGGTAGGCAATAAAAGTAAGTTATTACTGCTTATTTATGTATGGTACAGTTTACTTGCTGTTGTGGACAGAATGTTTGTGTCCCCCCTCACCCCCAATATATATGTCGAAGACCTAATCCCCAAAATGATGGTGTCTAGAAGTGGCGTTTTTGGGAGATAATTAGGTCATGAGAGTGGAGCCCTTAAGAATGACATCGGGCAGGATGCAGTGGCTAATGCTTGTAGTCCCAGCACTTTGGGAGGCCAAGGCAGGGGGATTGCTTGAGGCCAGGAGTTTGGGACAAACCTGGGCAACATAGTGAGACCCTTGTCTCTATTTAATTAAAAAAGAGAATGGGATTAATGCCTTCATAAGAGACACGAGAGAGATAATAATTCTTTCTGCCATGTGAAGATAGGCAAGAAGCTGACTGTCTGCGAACCAGGAAGAATGCCCTCATTGGATCCTGAATCTGTCAGTATCTTGATCTTGGACTTTAGTTACCAGAAGTTTGAGAAATAATGTTTGTGGTTTAGGCCATAGTCTATGTCATTTGTTATGGCAGCCCAAACAGAGGACTTATTGAGACATTTGCCTATCCTGTAGTTTTAATTCCTACAAAGAAAGATTTGATATTTGGAAACAGCTTTTCTGGAGTGAGCAAATTATTTGAGTAGAAAATTCCTAAGAGTGTGTACAATCTTTTCAATAACCGCTTTGCTGCATGGTCTATCATAAACTGCTCCACTACTTTGGTCAATTCCTGTGAAGGTAAGTTTAGGTCTGACAGTGTGTGTTTTGGCTTCCTGTGGTCTAAGAAAGCAACATGGACTATTAAGAACAGCAACACAGCTGCAGATTTTATGATATTGCATTGCAGTTTCAGCTCTGTCCCAGAGGTTTTGAGCAATACATTTCATTAAATGATCCCCTATTTTAGGTAAGAAAGAAGTGTCTACATTGGAATTTTATATGCATTGTTTCTTGCTCCTGTCTCTTATAAACTTCCTCTTCTACATTTTCAGGTTTGTTCTGAAATATGATTTTTTTTTTTTTTTT
>NW_016810801.1:454260-457165 GCF_001698545.2 Rhinopithecus bieti | reverse complement strand
TTTTTTTGAGAAAGAGTGTATTAGGGAGAAAAGAAGTTCTTGGTAAAAACTACGGGTTTGCTAGTGATTTTGAGACCTGTCTTGGGCTATGATAGATAGCAGAGAAAAATTATAAAACTGAACTCAATACATGACTGTTTTTTGGTTCCTAGTTCTGCAATGCAGTGACTTAGAAAAAGAGACATTAATAAAGGTTTTCAAATATAGTCGTGTGTTGTTTAACAACAGGATATGTCCTAAGAAATGTATTATTAGGCAGTTTCATTGTGTGAACATTATAGATTATATATTAGGGTTCTCTAGAGGGACGGAACTAATAGGATAGATGTATATATGAAAGGGAGTTTATTAAGGAGAATTGACTCACATGATCACAAGCTAAAGTCCCACGATAGGCCATCTGCAAGTTGAAGTGCAAGGAAAGCAGTAGTGGATCAGTCCGAGTCCCAAAACCTCAAAAGTAGGGAAGCCGACAGTGCAGCCTTCAGTCTGGCTGAAGGCTGAGAGCCTCTGGCAAACCTCCAGTGTAAGTCCAAAAGTCCAAAAGCCAAAGAACTTGGAGTTTCATGTTCAAGGGCAGGAAGCATCCAGCACAGGAGAAAGATGGAGGCTGGAAGACTCAGCAAATCTGCTTTATTCTAGCCATGCTGGCAGTTGATTAGAGAGTGCCCACCTAGATTGAGGGTGGGTCTGCCTCTCCCAGTCCACTGACTTGAATGTTAATCTCCTTTGGCAACACCCTCAGTGACAGACCCAGGAACAATACTTTGCATCCTTCACGCCAATCAAGTTGACACTGAATATTTACTATCACATAGAGTGTATTTACACAAACCTATATGGTATGGCCAACTACACACCTAAGCTATATAGCACAGCCTATTGCTCCTAGGCTACAAACTTGTATAGCATGTTACCATACTGTAGGCAGTTATAACACAATAGTGTGTATTTCTGTGTGTCAGCATAGAAAAGGTACAGTAAAAATATGGTATAAAAGCTCCATTTTAATCTTATGGGACCACCATCATATATGTGGCCCATTGTTGATAGAAACATTGTTATGCAACACATGAATGTATGTGAAATATTGTATGACTCGATGTTTCCCAACTTATTTGAGGTCAGAAAAAGAGAAAATTACTTCAGATTTTACCATGGAGAATTTGGGTTAGGTATTATTTCCTGACTACAAGGGTTATTAAATCAATACCTACATACATTACCAAGAGAATTATCTTTTCCAAAGGTCTTAAAAAATGTAGTACATTTTTTTTTTCTCTGTAATTGTTTAGGAAGCAGTGCTTCCTGAAAGACCAAACCAAGATTTCTGCATTATGTGGCTTTGCACACTGGATGAGCATTTAGTAAGTTCAAGCTTAATTTAAAACCATGATGACACAAGTGTGAATGTCATTTCTCTGAGGAGTTAAAAATACAGGCATTATCATATGCTCTGGAAAATGGTGTTACATATCATAATATGTTATGGCTTGGGTAGAAATTGTAGTTTGCTTTTTAAAAGCTTTAGTTAAATTTTCCTCATCTGTTTTGCAAACGATTCTTTTTAATTGAGCGAATCAGATGCTTTTCATTTCATTGAAAATCCCCCTTTGGCAAATCATGTTTTGATGAGCTTAAGTTCTATTTCTGGGTTCAGCTTCTCATTTTAGTTGTCATACAAAGCGTTGGCTTATATTATGTTTAAGTATGCGCTTTATAAAGGAGGCTTCACATTACCTTATGAGAAATTATAGAGTGTCTGTGGGAGAGGGGTTATAATTTGTTTTAATTTTTTTCAGGATATAATCTAACTGCCACTTGGGATAATGGAGTAGTGGTGCATAATTATATATATTATGTTATGTGTATGCTGTCCTGTGAGGCATCCACCGTTGGTCACTGTCAAAGACAGGCATTAGAGTAGATGGGCTATTGGACTGGACTGGTGGTGGCATTCTCAGGTTTTAAAAACAAATATTTGTACAAGTTATTTGAATTTATGCAAGAAATTAATACAATGTTATGTTGGAGATTTAGTAGCATAAAAGATGAGACTTTTTACTTTTGGCATAGCTATAACCCCTTTCTTGTATGTATTTATAATATACTCTTTCAGAATGAGATTATATATCAGTATATGCAGTCACACAGAATGTTATATATGTAAGATAAAGAGATTATAGATAAATATTTTCCTGAATATTATTTACTACATAATCTGTCACTGGCCCAATTTCATGTGATCATGTAATGAAAGATCCTTCTGCAGTTAAGCCTATTAGGGCTTTAACCCTAAGTCTCCTGAATATATTTTGATTTCTATTTCCAAATTAATGTTATGTTGGTATGGTATAGTAGTATGTACTTATAATGGGGGATATAATTATATTAAAAAGCAATACAATTAACAAAGATCTTTCACACTGGTTAAAGGCAAAGCAAGAGATGTGATGGGAAGACATGTGAAGCTGGATTATTATACTCATTATATAAACATAGTCATCTTCTTCCTAAATGTGGTTTTAAAATTTATCATTGTGTACCTTTCTTTACAAGTTAGATAGAATGCATATGTTGAAAAGAAATGTGTAGGCTGTGGAGATAGTGGTAGCAGTAGCCAGCTTTTAGTTAGTAGAAGGAGGGAGAGAAAAAGAGAGGGTGAATACACATCTCCATACAAGTTACAAGATTATTTGCTTTTTATTAAAATATATTAAACCTTCAGAAATTTGGGCTGAGGATAGAGAATATTCTGACATAAAGATGAATTATGGACTCATTTTTATGAAAAGTTAAATTTTATGGTTAAATATCCAGAGTAACTAGAGTAGGTTAATGAAATGGCAAATAGAGGAAGAGACTTTTTTTTTTTAATTTTTATTTTTTATTTCTTTATTTTTTT
>NW_016810801.1:435321-450367 GCF_001698545.2 Rhinopithecus bieti | reverse complement strand
TGGGCGTGGGACCCTCCCGGCCAGGTGTGGGATATAATCTCCTGGTGTGCCTGTTTGCTTAAAGCACAGTATTGGAGTGGGAGTTACCCGATTTTCCAGGTGTTGTGTGTCTCAGTTCCCCTGGCTAGGAAAAGGGATTCCCTTCCCCCTTGCGCTTCCCAGTTGAGGCGATGCCTCGCCCTGCTTCAGCTCTTGCTGGTCGGGCTGCAACAGCTGACCAGCACCGATTTTCCGGCACTCCCTAGTGAGATAAACCGAGTACCTCAGTTGAAAATGCAGAAATCACCTGTCTTCTGTGTCGCTCGCGCTGCGAGCTGGAGACTGGAGCTGTTCCTATTCGGCCATCTTGCCCCACCCTCGAGACTTCTTTTAATGAAGTGAAAGAACGATTGGCAACTAGTACATTATGTCAATATATAATTCTTAAAAATTAAAATTTATTAATGAATTTTATTCCGTTTTAAAGGCTGTCAGATGTTAATTAGTGTTATTTTGTTTTACTGTTTAAGTATTAAATGAAATATTGAGGTCATAGAGCTTTGGATTTAGACAGACTTTGCTTACAAGCCCATTTTCTTCACGGAAGAGCAGTGTGACATCATACAAGTTACTTTACATCTTTATGCCTCAGTTTCCCGCATCTGGAAATCAGGGTAATAGTTTATGTTGGATAAAGTTGATTTAAAGATTAAATGAGATATTGTGTGAAAAGTACTGTGCTTTTGGTCTTTTGCATAGTAAGTGCCCAGTAACTATGAATTAGTTTATTAATCATAATGGCCTTTTAAAAGTACTGAGCATAGATAGCTTCAACTTGATTTATCACAAATTGCAAATTAGTAGAGCTAAAATTCATGTTCTGTGAAACTTTCCTAGAGAAAATGTTTATTAGAGAATTTCCTTATTACCATCTTATCTGTATTCTCCCCTACCCCACCCCACCAGAGATTGATAGTTCTTATATTATGTGTTGGGTAGGGCCATTCTTTCATCAAACATTTTTGAGAGTCTGCTATGTGTATTAAGCTAGCCGTTGTTAATTTGCTGAAAGGTTGAGACAAAGAAAGTCTTTAAGGAGTGATGGGAACCTGCCAAGTAGATCTTAATCTTATTCTCTGCCATCTTCAAATTAAAAAAAAAAGTCTTTGTTTTGCTCTGTCTGGTTGTAGAGATTAATAAATACACTTATGGACTTTAGCAAGACAACTTTATCAAGATGACTGAATAGAGACACCTGGCACTTGGTGAATGGCAGCCCAGAATGGCAGTGTGGAGACACCCAGCCTCTGCAGCTCCGTCTCCCCTGTCCAGGTCAGATTGGTCCACAAACAGGAGAGACTTCCCCTTGTGGGGAAGAGGTAAGCAGAAGATTCCTACTAGTCCCCGTTGCCACCACAAACATCTACATTCCTTACTACAGGGAATCCCACAGTTCTTGCAAACCCTGACTCTAATTTGGAGAGCTCCTAGGAATTCACACATCTGCCTTGCTGCAGATTAGGAGTACAAGGTGTGCATTCCTCACTCCCCACCCACCCATTGTGAGTCAAGCTGCTGCAGCATGGTGCCGTCTTGAGACCAGAGCCACCTCTGGAGTGTGCACTCTTCTGGGTATCATTAGCCTTTGGACCTCTCCAGCACTGGGACTCCATCTTCATTCCACCAAGTCCAAATGGGTGGCTGAACACCACAGCTTTAGCTGCTCAGAGCCTGGGCCCATGATTGGCTGTGACTCTGGTCCTGCGCAGCAGGGAAACCAATCCCCAGTGCCCACACTCAAACAAGAGGAAAAGTCCGGCAGTCCTCCCAGGGCAAACCTGCTCTTGAGCCAGACAAACTACCCTCCCCTGAGCAGGAGAGATCCTTGAACCACTGAGTGGCTTACACACCCTCAGGCTGGTAGAGTGGCTGTGTGTCTGTGCCTAGGGCCTGAGAAACAGCCATTTGGTGACATCTGGCAGACACAGTCCCAGGCTGACCGAACATTTGTGTGTCTGCATCCCCTGCCTGAGAAACAGCCTCATAGGCTGCCCATGGCAAATGTATCCCCAGGCTGACCTAGCAGCTGTGCATCCTTGTCTTAGGTCTGAGAAACAGCCCCATGGGCTGCCCCTACCAAATACCCTCCCAGGCTAGCCATCGATATTCTGGGTCTGAAAAACAACCCTGCAGACCACCTCTGGCAGAAATGCCCCTAGACCAACCGAGCAGCTGTGTGCACCTGTTCCAGGCCTGAGAAATAGCCCTGTGGGCTGCCTCCAGCAGACACACACCCAGGCCAGCTGAGAAGCTGTGTAGCCATGTACTAGACCTTAGAAACAGCCCTTGGCAGGCACTCCCCCAGGCTGGCATAGCCAGCCGTGCACCTGTGCCCCCAGCCAGAATAACAGGCTGCAAACCAGACCCTAAATTGGCCAAGTTGCCATGTGCGTGCATGCACCCTGACCTGAGAAACAGCCCAGCAAGCCCACCCATGGCAAAGTTGCACCGTCGTTACCACATACTGTCTCAGCTTTGGCCACTGAGGCACTCATAAATGTCATGAGTGTGGATTACAGCTGAAGAAACTGCATAGAGAAACACTACTGTGTCCAACTAGAAACAAACCCAGTGCACCTTCACTGAACTGACACCCAGGGCCCATCTATATAAGTCTCTTATCATACTCCCTAGAATTAGAAGAGGTGACTCTTCTACCAGATGCATAGAAATCAGCATAGGGACACATCAAACATGAAAAAGCAAGGAAATGACACCTTTAAAGGAATATAATGATACTCTAGTAACAGACTTTAATCATAAGAAAATATACAAAACGCCAGAAGTGGAATTCAGAATAATAATCTTAAGGAAAGTCAGTGAGATACAAGAAAATATAGATAGAAAATTCAACAAAATCAGGAAAATAATTTATGATATGAATGAGGAATTCAACAGAGAGATGGATATAACCAAGAACCAATCAGAAATCTTAGAGCTGAAGAATTTAATTAATGAAATAAAAAATACTATCAGAAGCTCCAACAACAGATTCAGACCAAGCAGAAAAAAGAATTCTGCAACTTGAAGACAAGCCTTTTTAAATAACACAGACAAAAATAAATAAATAAAAAAAGAAAAAAAAATGAGGAAAACCTATAGGGGCAAAAAAATATAGGATTATTAAGTGAACAAATAATTATATTATGGAAGTTCCAGAAGGAAAAGAGAAAGGAAAAGTTGTAGGAAACTTATTTATTGAAAGAATAGCTGAAATCTTCTTAATCTTGAAAGACAGATGAACATCCACATCCAGGAAGCTCAAAGAACCCAAGGTAGATTTAACCCAAAGAGCTCCCCTTCAAGGCACATTATAGCCAAATTGTCAGAAGTCAAAGAGAATTCTAAAAGCAGCAAAGAATAGTGTCAAGTCACAAATAAGGGAATTGCTAGTGGACTAATTGTGGATTTTTCAGCAGAAACCTTACAGACCAGGAGAGAATAGAATTACCTATTGAAAGTTCAGAAAGGAAAAAAAAAGCCTGTCAGCCAGAATATTAGAATATTATACCCAGCAAAGCTATCCTTTTTAGACAAGCAAGAACTGAGAGAATTCATCATCACTGGACTGGCTTTACAAAAAATGTTCAAGGTACTCTTACATCTGAAAGTTCAAAGACAGTAACCACCATCATGAGAATATGTGAAACTATAAAACTTGCTGCTAGAGCCAATACACAGAGGAAAAAGAGAAAGAAAGAAATTTTATTACAACAGAAAATCATTCAACTATAAGAATAAGCCATAAGTAAGTAAGGAACAAAGGGTATACGGAACAACCAGAAAGCAGTCAATAAAATGACAGGTATAAGTCTTCACCTATCAATAATAACTTTGAATTTAAACTCATTATATTTCTCATTTAAAAGATAGACTTATTTAATATATTAAGACAAATAAACAAAACAAGACCCAACTATATGCTGCTTACCAGAAACTTAAAGATACACTTAGACTGAAAGTGAAAGGATGGAAAAAGATACTCCATGCAAACAGAAACCAAAAGCAATCAGGAGTAGCTATACATAAATCAGACAAAACAGACTTCAAGTCAAAAGCTGCACAAACAGGCAAAGGAGGACATCATATAGTAATAAAAGGATCAATTCAGCAAGAGAACATAGCAATTGTAAATATATACATACTTGATATCGGAACACTCAAATATATAAAGCAAATATTATTAAATCTAAAGGTAGAGATAGACTCCAATACAGTAATAGTTGTTGACTTCAGCACCCTACTCTCAGCATTGGAAAGATCACCTAAACAGAAAATCAACAAAGAAACATTGGATTTAAACTGCATGATAGACCAAACTGCACCTAACAGACATTTACAGGACATTTCACCTACCCAACAACTACATAATAAACCTTTTCATCAGCACTGGGAACTTTCTCAAGGATTGAGCCATGTATTAGGATATAAAATAAGTGTCCAAAAACTTAAAAAATTTGAAATCATATAAAGTATCTTATCTGACTATATGGAATAAAACTAGAAATCAATAGTAGATGAACATTCAAAACTATACAAATAACTGGAAATTGAACAGTATTCTGAATGACCAGTGGGTGAAGGAATAAATTAAAAAGGAAATTTAAAAAATTCTTGAAAGAAATGAAAGTAGAAACACAACATACAAAAAGATATGGGACACAGCAAAGCAATACTAAGAGGCAAGTGTATATCAATAAATGCCTACATCAAAAAGCTGGAAGGATTTCAAATAAACTGCAGTGAATCTCAAGGAAATAGAATGCAAGGACAAACCAAACCCAAAACTAGTAGAAGGAAAGAAATAATAAAGATCAAAGCAGAAATAAATGAAACTGATACTAAAAGAACAGGAAGTTCAACAAAAGAAAAAGTTTTTTTTTTTAAAAGATAAAATCAACAAACCATTAGATAGACTAAGATAAAAGGGAAGTCTCAAATAAATAAAATCAGAAATGAAAAAGGAGATGTCACAATAGATGCCATAGGACTAAAAAGGATCATTAAAGACTCCAGTGAACAACTATACACAGTTTTGAGCTTAATAAAGAAATCAAGCAAGCAAGCTGAAGATCTGACTGCTAGAGTTGAAAACATACTACAAAGCAGTAGTAAGTAAAGTGGCACAGTACTGGCATTAAAACAGACATGTAGACCAATGAAATGGAATAGAGAATACAGAAATAGATTCATATATTTACAGCGAATTGACTTTTAACAAATGTTCAAGAACACTCAGTGGGGAAAGGACACTCTCTTCAATAAATGTTGCTGGGAAAATTGGATATCCATATATGAAATAACAGGACTAGACCTTCACCTCTTGCCCTATACAAATACAATAAATATAAAATCAACTAAAAATGTATCAAAAACCTAAATGCAAGATGTGAAACTAAAACTACTAGAGGAAACAGAGAGAAAACACTTCAGGATATTTGTCTGGGAAAAGATTTTATGAGTAAGACCCCACCAACATAGGCAACAAAAGCAAAAGTAAGCAAGTGGGATTATTGCAAATTTAAAAACTTCTGAATGACAAAGGAAACAACTGAGTGAAAAAGTAATCTACAAATTGGGAAAAAAATTTGTGAACTACTCTTCCAACAGGGGATTAATAACCAAATTATACAAGGGATGCAGACATCTCAACAACAAAAAACGAAAACAAAACAAAAACAACACCCGAAAAACCTAATCCAATTTAAAAAATGGGCAAATGATCTGAACAGACATTTCTCAAGACATAGAAATGATCAACAAATATATGAAAAAAAATGTTCCTACATCACTAATCATCAGGGAAATGCAAATCAAAACCACAATCAGGTATCATCTAACCGCAGTTAGGATGGCTGTTACCAAAAATACAAAAGAAATAACAAATGCTGATGAGAATGTAAAGGAAAAGAACTCTTATACACTGTTAGTGGGAATGTAAGCAGTATGGATGTTCTTCCAAAAACTACAAATAGAACTACTGTATGGTTCCGCAATCCCATTGCTGATTATTTATCCAAAGGAAAGGAAATCAGTGTATCGAAGAGACATCTGTACCCCCATTTTTATTGCAGCACTGTTAATAATATGGAATCAACCTAGATTTTCAACAACAGATGAATGGATAAAGAAATATGATATATTTGCAAAATGGAATACTTTTCAGCCGTAAAAAAGAATGCAATCCTGTCATTTGTGGCAACAGGAATGGAGCTGGAGGACATTATGTTAAGTGAAGTAAGCCAGGCACAGAGTGTTAAACACCACATGTTCTCACTCACATATGGAAGCTAAAAATAGTTCATCTTATAGAAGTCACAAATATATCATACTAGAGGCTGGGGAGGGTAGGGGAAAGTAAGGGTTAGGGAGAGATTTGTTAAAGGATACAAAATTGCAGCTAGATAAAAGTAAGAAGCTCTAGTGTTCTAGACCACTGTAGGAAGACTATACTTAACAATAATGTATTGTATGATTTCAAGTAGTTAGAAGGAGGATATTGTGGGAGGCCAAGGTGGGTGGATCACAAGGTCAGGAGATCGAGACCATCCTGGCTAACACAGTGAAAGCCCATCTCTACTAAAAAGAAATACAAAAAATTAGCTGGGCGTGGTGGCAGGCACCTGTAGCCCCAGCTACTCAGGAGGCTGAGGCAGGAGAATGGCATGAACCTGGGAGGCGGAGCTTGCAGTGAGCTGAGATCGCGCCACTGCACTCCAGCCTGGGCGACAGAGGGAGACTCCGTTTCAAAAAAAAAAGAAGGGGGATATCGATTGTTTCTAACACAAAGAAATGATAAATGTTTGAGATGATGGATATGCTAATTACACTGATCTGATCAGTATACATTATATATAGAGAGCAACATCACCATTAATATGTACAATTATTCCTCAATTTAAAATATTGGGAAAAATAAATACAGTTATGTTCAAATCTCCATCGAAGGCCATGATTTTATTTTAGTGAGGTAAAAAGTAAATTTCTGGTAGGTAAATTTCACAGTGGGTAAGAGGGTTAGTTAATTGATTTATTCTGTGCATGTCACAGAAGTTTGGCTGAAATTTAACAATCTCTTGAACTCTGTGTGGTGTGAGATGTCTGAAAGCTACAGATCCAGCCACATAAGCACTCAAAAATAGTTATATTTTCATATTAGACAACTTCTGCAAGGCAGGGAGCCAGATCTACCAGGCCTAATACCAGGCTTGCTGGCTTTGGCCTTCTTGCTCTTCCAGCATTGGGGCACTCTCACTTGATAAGAGCCTACACTGTAGAGCCTAGAGATTTTAAAATTTATGTCCACCTAAGGGCTTATCGTAGGTAAACCTGGCCATGGCCTAACGTACACTATTACCTCTCATATAAACCACAGTAGTAGCTTCCTAAGTGGTCTTCCTGCTCCTAAGTTTGCTTTCCTACAGTTCTGTTCCCAAATTGCAGTTCAAATTATAAGACTTTTCTGCTTAAGACTCTTTGGTTGGATTACATCAAATGAAATCCAAACTCCTTACCCAAATTTACCAATGTTAGGGGATTGAGCCCTTACCTACTACTCAGACTTCATCTTCCACATGCTTCTTTGCCCACTATAAGTGCAAGGCATGTTTATTTTTTTTTTTCTGTTCCCAAAACATTCCAAGTTCATTTGTATCATACTTAGAATTTCTTATGCTTGAAATGATTTTCCCTCTTGTCTTTGCTTTTGGCTAGCTCAATTTTGTCATTCACATCTCACCTTCAACATCATTTTTTTAAAGTTTCATTCTAAAGGAGCCACCCAGTCTTCCTGTCTGTCAAGCCATTAAGTTTCAGTTATCTGCATATTCTTATTGTCATCTGATATATTGCTTCTTGTCTGTATTTCATCACTAAAATCTAAACTCAGAGAGCTAAGGACCTCATCACTTACAACAGTGCTTGAACTAATACCAAATGAATAAATAAAAGCCTTTTCATGAATACTGTTGGAATTATAAGTGTTTATGGCCCTGGATGTGTTATTCAGGGAAAATGATTTTTTTTTAATGAGGAAAAATACATATGTAGATATAGGGAATCCATTAGATGGCCTTCAGGGCCAAGTGGCCTATTGAATTCCACCCTGATGAATAATGTCAGAGGCAGTGTCTTGAGAAATACATCATAGTTTTATACTAGATCATCTTTGAAATAAAATTTCACAGATTTTATGTTATAATTTCAGGTTAAATAAATAAGAAAGATTTAGGAAGTTTGCTTCTTAAATCCTAACTTGTGGCTTTTACATATATGTTAGGAATCTAAGCTTTTGAGTTTTATTTACAATTTTTTTGTGTTTAATTAAAAAAATCATAATCTGTAATGAATTACAGTTTCAATTTTTCTTTCAGTGTTTCAGGCAAGGGTATAATTGTAATGAAATGGAAATTCAGGAATATTAACTTTTTAAAGAGATTAATTTTAAGTTCAATGTTTTATAACCACATGGCATTTTAATTTGTCATTTTGTTATTCTCTATCTTTAATCCATTATGCCTTTATACTATCTGATCCATCAGCTAGTTTCTCCCCTGACTAGCTAACATTCTCAGTTGGATAGATTATAAACAGAATTAACAGGGGTTGCATAGAAGCTGCCCTCTTCCTGATTTATAGCTTTTTAGTTAGTGGAGAGGTGGTGGTTATCGGTAACTTGTATTGGGGGTGGGAATTATCATGCTCTAGTATAGAGTGGATGGATGAATGATCTCTACTCTTAAAGATGTTAACCAGATCCTTTTGCAAATAAAGACTAATAACTCAGATTTTTAAACAATCTTCATGACAGATGAGGGCATAGAGAAGAGTGCATCAACACTAATTAAGAATGTTGAGTGTATATTCTTCTTAACAGTGATTGATAGTTCTTGGAGTACTATCTCTGTCCAGGAAGTGATGTTTTACATTGGAAAGTTTAAAGGTTACATTTTAATGTACCCTATAAGTTGTGTTCCCTGAACTCAATGAAAATGTATTAGTAAAATAAGTAAACTTCAAGTTGAAAATTTTACTTATGGTCTCAATACAATTATCAGCAGGCTTTTAAAACAGACTTTTTTCTTCAGTAATAGGGAAGTATAAGAAATGGTTATATGTCCAGTTTGAACACCATTGGAATTTATATGAAATTACTTGCCTATATTGTGACTCTTTTGAGTCTTCAAAAATTCTTTATCTGTAAAACAGACATGTGAAACTATTAAATTGGTAATATTTAATTTATTTTGAAGGATTCATATCAACTTGTATAAAATTTATCACCTACAGTATTATACCAAAGTGAACAAGTCATTGTTACCAATTTGTTTAAGAGAGCTTCTAATTTATGAAGCATGAACAAAAACTCTTTTGGGGATTTGAGAAGTTCATTCTCTTTACACATTTTAAGCTAAAACATTCTGCCTTTTCACCATTTCTTTTACTACTTTGCTTCTTTTTTGTTCCAGATAATACTAATCCCGAAGTATCAGAACCAAGTGTCTTTTTCAGATGGAGCCAATATTTCTGTCTCTATTGCTGCTGCCACTACAACTTTTTTTTTAAAACTTCTCTTCACATGTAAATTTTTCAAATAGAACTGTAATCATTTACTTCCTGGAACATACTGAGATCATTCTATATATTGAAAGAGAAAGTATTTTGTTGTATTTACTTAAAGCTGTTCCCTCACATGATACTTCACACTCCTGTTGTATTTTAAGGACATGTTGATAGCATTTCAAGTTTGATTGGCTGAGTATTATCTCCAAATCAAATGCATAAGCTTGCCTTCAGACTGTTGTTGTTACTGACAACTATTGAGGAATAAAATATCAAATGAGTGCTGTTTCATAATATCAATCAAAAACTATTTTTCATCTGACAGTTGTTGTAGTGATTTTATTTTGTTATGTCATAGTTAGTTTTTTGGATATCCTACCCCAAACCATTTTGACAGTACTATAATTTACTTTGCCTAAGCAGTATTATGGTTTCTGTGGTTATGTTTTCATTGGTTTTGGAGGAGTTGTATAAGCATTTTGATCATAACAATTTGTTTATATGATATCTCTCTACCTTCTTTTTGTCACAATAGAGAAGATTTATTAAATGCTGACGAAAGCATAATTCATCTTATTTGTTTTCTTTTAGGAAGAATCTTTGATTTTAAATTTTAGAAGAAATTATTAAATGTTAATATCAAATAAAGAACACAGAGCTATAGAAACATTTCTTTGTGAAAAAGGAATTTGGAAAATTTTATTAATATAATTTAAACTCCTTTAATAATGTATTTTAGTCTGTATTTGCAGTGGTTGTGGAAAAAAGCCAAAATAGTTTAAAGGAACACTAGACTGGGTATCAGAAAACTTTAGATATTTTTCTAGGTGCTGTAATTTTATCTAGTTACAGGAGCTTGAACAATTTCCTTAACCACTTACGGTCATCCTCTTACATAAAATGAGGGGATAGTACTGAGTAATACCTAAGCATCTTTGACCCCTAAAATTTGATGACCCAAACTATGTTTAGTTTTAAGGTTGCTTAATTGAACATGGTTATTGCTAGACAGTTTTAAGAGCATTTGATTTTAACTTCATTTGTAGTTTAAACCTTATCTTCTTAGTTTTTGCAGTGACTTTTTGGCTGTATTTTATCATTCAGTTGTCAGATTATTAAGATCCTGTTTGCATATATGGTGTATGATGGATAGGTACATCTATATCATCATAATAAATATAGCTATTAATAATAATAAACCTGGATTTATTGAATTCTTACTATTTGCCAGGCAAACCTTGGATATAAGGCCAACTTTAGTGTATTTTGGGGACTCTAAAAATCGCTTTTTCAAAAAACATTTTAAATTGTTCCTGAAGTTAGAATTTAAGTATTTTCCACTTTATGTGATACTGTTTTCTGAAATTTCAGATGAGTGTGTAGTTTTGCAGTGTAAATAAAGCAGTTCAACAGGTATGGTCTTTTTTTCTCTCTCTCCCTTTTTTAAATAACAGAAATTTATTATCCCAAGGTTCAGAAGTACAAATGAGGTTCAGAAATATGAAACTAAGTCGCAGGCAGGGCTCTTTAAGATATAAAGAGGGAAGGATCTAGGAAAAGGACAGATCAAGAAAGACTTTGTGGGCCATCGTATGGGCTTTTAGCTTTTACTCCAAGTAAGATGGAAAGCCTCCTAAGGTTTTTTAACAGTGTGCAGTGATTTAACTTGTATTTGGAAAGGATCACTACAGCTCTTGTTTTGAGAGTATACTATAGTGGATAAGAGTGGAAGCAGGGAGACCAGATGGCTTTCGATGTAATCTAGGTGATACGTAATGGTGGCATGGACCAGAGTGATAGCAGTGGAAGTAGTGAAAAGTGGTGGCTAGGACTAATAGATTTTCTCACAGTTGGTTGTGGAGTAGAGGGGAGAAGCAGCAACATAATGCCAAGATTTGGGGCCTAAGCATCTGGCAGGCTAAAGTTGCATTTACTGAGATGAACAAAACTGTAAGAGGAATAGGTTTTGGGTAAGGATTAAAAGTTTGGTTTTAGATATATTAAGTGTGAGATGCTTATTAAGCATACATGTGGAGATGTTTAGTAAGCAGTTATGTGTATCTGTAATTCCAGGGGTAAGATGTGTTCTAGAGGGGAGGGGCCAAGATGACTGAATAGAAACAGGCTCCTGTCTGCAGCTCCCAGTGAGACTAACATAGAAGGTGGGTGATTTCTGCATTTCCAACTGAGGTACCCAGTTCATCTCATTGGGACTGGTTAGGCAGTAGGTGCAAGTCACGGACAGCGAGCAGAAGCAGGGTAGGGCATCGCTTCATGTGGGAAGTGCACGGAGCCGGGATCCTCCTCCCCCAGCCTAGGGAAGCGGTGAGGTCCTGTGCTACCTACCCTGGGTGCTACGCTTTTCCCATGGATTTTTACAATCCACAGATCAGGAGATTACCTTGTGAGCCTACACCAGCAGGGCCCCGGGTTTTAAGCACAAAACTGGGTGGCTGTTTGGACAGGCACTGAGCTGCAGGAGTTTTTTCATATTCCTGTAGCATCTGGAACTCCAGTGAGACAGGAAAACTGTCCACTCCCCTGGAAAGGGGGTTGAAGCCAGGGAGCCAAGCGATCTTGCTCAGTGGGTCCCACTCCCACAGAGCCCCGCAAACTAAGAACCACTGACTTGAAATTCCCACTGCCAGCACAGCAGTCTGGAGTCTGCCTGGGAGGACCGAGTTTGGTTGAGGGAGGGGCTGTTGCCATTACTGTGGCTTTAGTAGGCGGTTTTCCCGTCAGTGCTAAGGAGACTCGGAGGTTTGGACTGGACGGAATTCACCACAGCCAGCAAAGTGACTGTGGCCAGACTGCTTCTCTTAATTCCTCCTCACTGGGCAAGGCATCACTGCAGGAAATCCAGCAACTCCATTCAGGGGCTTTCAGATAGAACTCTCATCTCCCTTGGATAGAGCACTTGGGGGGAGGGGCGGCTGCAGACTCAGGTTCAGGGGACTTAATCTTTCCTGCCTGCTGGCTCTGAAGAGAGTGGCTGATCCTGACAAGGGAGATTCTCCCAGCACAGCGCACCAGCTCTGCTAAGGAACAGACTGCTCCCTCAGCCAGGTCCCTGACCCTGTGCCTCCTGACTGGGAGAGACCTCTAAACAGGGGTTGACAAGCACCTCATACGGGAGCGCCCCAGCTGGAATCAGGTCATGTCCCCTTTGGGATGAAGCTTCTGGAAGAAGGAATAGGTAGCAATCTGCTGTTCTGCAGCCTCCACTGGTGATACCCAGGCGAACAGGGTCTTGAGTAGACCCTCACCAAACTGCAGAAGACCTGCAGAAGAGGGGCCTGTTAGAAGAAAAACAAATGGAAAGCAACAATAACAACAATATCAACAAAAGACCCCACAAAACCTCATCCACAGATCAACAGCCTCAAAGAGCAAAGGTAGATAAATCCACGAAGATGAGGAAAAACCAATGCAGAAATGCTGAAATTCCAGAAGCCAGAATGCCTCTTTTCCTCCAAATGATTGCAGTACTTCTCCAGGGCACAGAATGGAACTAAAGCTGAGATGGATGAACTGACAGAAGTAGGCTTTGGAAAATGGGTAATAATGAACTTCGCTGAGCTATAACCCAATGCAAAGAAGCTAAGAACATTGATAAAAGGTTACGGGAGCTGCTGACTAGAATAACCAGTTTAGATAGGAATATAAATGACCTGATAGAGCTGAAAAACACAGCATGAGAACTTCATGAAGCATACACAAGTATCAATAGCCAAATCGATCAGGCAGAAGAAAGGATATCAGAGTTTGAAGACCATCTTGCAGAAATAAGGCATGCAGACAAGATTACAGAAAAAAGAATGAAAAGGAATGCACAAAACCTGCAAGAAATATGGTACTATGTATAAAGACTGAACCTACGATTGATAGGATTACCTGAAAGAGATGAGGAGAATGGAACCAAGTTGGAAAACACACTTCAGGATGTTATCCAGGAGACCTTTCCCACCTAGCAAGACAGGCTGACATTCAAATTCAGGAAATACAGAGAACACCACTAAGATACTCCACAAGAAGATCAACCCTAAGACACATAAGTTGTGGTCTAGAGATAAAAGTTGGGGAATCAACAGCAGGTTGATGATATTTAGAGCCAGTGCGACTGGATGACCTTTACCAAAGGAGTGAGTTTAAAAAGAGATGAGGTCTAAAGATTAAGCTTTGGGTTACACCCATATCTTGTTAAAACCACAATTGAATATCACCACATACTTCTTAGATGGCTGTTATCAGAAAGACAAAAGGTAAGTATTGGCAAGAATGTGAAGAAAAAGGAACCCTTATATACTGTTGGAAATGTAAGTTAGCACAGCCATTATGGGAAATAGTGTGGAGGTTCCTCAAACAATATGGTCCAGCAATTCTAGTTCTAGTTATATATGTAAAGGAAATGAAATCAGTATGTTGAAGAGAATCTTTACTTCCAAGTTCATTGCAGCATTATTCACTATAGCCAAGATGTGGAGTCTACCTGTGTGTCCATCATTGGAAAAATAGATAAAGAAAATGAGGCATATATATATATATATTTGTGTACACATATGCACACAAATACTATTCAGCCTTAAAAAAGAAGGAAATCCTGTCATTTTTGACAAGTCAGATGAACGTGGAGAACATTATGCTAAGTAAAATAAGCCAGGCACAGAAAGACAAACACTGCACGATATGACTTTTATGTGGAATCTAAAAAAGTTGAACTCTTAGAAGCAAAGAATAGAATAGTGGTTGTCAGGGGCTATGCCAGCTGGAGACAGTGGGTAGATGTTGATCAAAGGGTACAAAGTATCACTTAGGATGAATAAGTTCTGGGGATCTATTGTACAGCATGGTAATTATAGTTAATAAAAACATAGACCTGAACATTGAGAAGAGAGTAGTTCTTTGTAGATCTTAAATGTTCTCACCACAAAAAATAAGTATGATAAGTGAGGTTATAGGTATGTTAATTAGGTTGATTTAATTGTTTACAAGTGTACACATGCCAAACATCACATTGTCCAAGGTAAATATATACAATTTTTATGTCGATTATACCTTAACAAAGCTGAGGGAAAAATAAGCACCTCACTTAGTGTTTATGATTTAGTAGCACGTAAGATTATGTAAAAAGCATTTTGGCCAGGTGCGGTGGCTCACACCTGTAATCCCAGCACTTTGGAAAGCTGAGGCGGGCAGATCATGAGGTTAAGAGATGGAGACCATCCTGGCCAACATGGTGAAATCCTGTCTGTACTAAAAGTTCAAAAATTAGCTGGGCACGGTTGCCATGCTCCTGTAGTCCTAGTTACTCAGGAGGCTGAGGCGGGAAAATTGCTTGAATCCAGGAGGTGGAGGTTGCAGTGAGCTGAGATCGTGCGACTGCACTCCAGCCTGGTGATAGAAGGAGACTCCGTCTCATAAAAAAGCATTTTTTTTTTTTTTTTTT
>NW_016810801.1:415653-435087 GCF_001698545.2 Rhinopithecus bieti | reverse complement strand
GNTAATTTTTTGTATTTTTAGTAGAGATGGGGTTTCACCGTGTTAGCCAGGATGGTCTCGATCTCCTGACCTCGTGATCCACCTGCCTCGGCCTCCCAAAGTGCTGGGATTACAGGCTTGAGCCACCGCGCCTGGCCAAAAAAAGCATTTTATATTACACACATAGTTGTTGTTTTAAAATTTTTACTTTTTCTCTTTCATAGCCCTAACTTGAAGCTCAACAATTGTTTTGAAAATTAAATTATTAGCTCTAGCTAATCTCTTAATTTTCATTCAAAATTTCAAGTTTAAAAGATAAGAAATTGTAATTCCCTATAAGGATATTTATTTTATACTATGTTCTGCCACTTTAATATCTCTAATAGAGGGAGACAGTGTGGATAGTGGTTAAGGACACAGACTCCTGATCAAGACCACATCAATTCTGATATGGGTTCAGTTACTAACTGAGTGACTGTGGTAAGGTCCCTACTCTCTTTGTACCTTAGTTTTCTCATTTGTAAAGTGGGACTAATAATAGCACCTACCTCATAAAGAAATTATTGTAAGAATTTAAACTATATAAAGCTTCTAGAACCATATCTGTTATATAATAGTGCTATATATGTTAGTTGTTATTGTCTTTCCCATTCTTGCTTCAAATCCTGTCTTCTACTTATGGGTAATGGGAGGAGGTCCTGCTAAATATATGTATTTTTCTAATATAAAGATTTAAAAATCAAAAACTTGATATTGTGAAATATCTATGAAATACATAAACAATGATTAAAATTTTGGTTATAATTAATATTTAGAAGCCAAGCCTTCATTTAAGTTATAGTTTAGAAGTATTTTTTTATTGGAAATTTGGTTAAATTCTGCTGGTGGAGGTGATATAATTTGATATCTAATCTGAATGGTGAAAGCTCTTGTGCTATTGCCATGAATTTTTATCTCAAGTTTATTTTGCTATGTAGACATGTGTCTAATAAAAAAAAGATGCTGCATAAACCATCATTTGAGTTTGAATGTGCTTCTGTTTTTGGTTGAGGTATAAATGTTATTTCTGGCTGTGTCCTTCATACTTAGCTCTTCTTACAACAAATGGAAAGTCCTTAATTGTACCTGAGGGAAATAGTTAATCCATAGTGGACATATGGTGGACAAAAGCTGAGTCTACTAAATGAAATAAAATTATAAATGGTAAACGTGAATGCATACAAAGCCTGGCAGCCACGTAGGATTGACTATTTGAGATTACCCTGTTTTGTGTATAACAGTTCTTTTTTGGTGAGTTTGTGTTGTATATGTAGTATAAATTTGATTTTAAAATGTGCTCTCAAGTTATGTATAAAGCATATTTATCTTTTTTACTGTTCATTGAGTTCATGATGTGACTTTGATGCCAACAATAGAGGACGATGAGCTCACATTTTTGGAAAGTTACTGCTCTTTTGATTGGGGGCAGTTAATTAGCATTAACCCAGAACAGCTCTTGGGCTTTATGGATTTGGGTGTTATGTGGTTGGACTGCTCCAGCTAAAGGTTAAGTATTAATGGAAAATGGTCACAGCCCTTTTACTTAAAGAAAACATGTTACTTGTAAGTTTTCTTTTGATTTTACTTTTACAGTTACATTGAATGTCTTCATTCATTTAGCCATCCATAAAGCAAATATTGTTGCACATGCAATGGATAATAAGTCTTTTTAGGATTACTTGTGTGGTATGTCACAGATCATTAACTGCAAGTAACCACCTGACTTGGGGGAAGCCTGGAAGCATCATTATAGTGAAATAAGCTTTTATTTAGGTATCACTGTAGCACATTGATTTATAGAATTGTCACCAATGGCTACTTTGAAAATATATTGTCATTATCATTTAAGGAATGGTAGAGATTAATTGCTGTAGACTGTAATAAAGTTATGTTGATTACAGTGGAAAATATAAGAAATATTGTGATCTGTATTTAATTACTTTTTAAAGGATTTTTAGGTAATTAATTAGGCTAAATCGAGTGATTCTTTAGGATGCTTTCAACTTTGTGTATGATTGAATATATGTATTAAAGGCATGTTTTCAGTTTTCCCTACTTTGAAATGCCTTTAAATGAAGAAGCATAGCAAGGCAGTAGCAAACTTTATGTAATTATTTAACACAGTTAATGCATATTAACTTTCCTTTGTGAGTACATGACATTATGTCCATCTTACTTCCACAACAAGACTTTAAGTCTACAAAAGAAAGACAATATCTAATTTAGTACTTTTGTATCACAGGGAGGGAAAACATTAAGGATTTTTTCATTCTCTCCCATTTATGTATTCAGACCCTACCAATTTTGCAAAGCTCCAGTTTGAGTTCCACATTCCTAACCTTAATCCTTATTCCACATTCCTAATTGATTTGTTTCATTCTAAGGCCTTTCTCAGTGGCATGTATGTGGCTGTCTTCTCCTTTTATCTTCTCATGTTTTTTTTTTTTTCCTGTGCATGTCTGTGTCCTTATCTCTTATAACACTAGTCATAGTGAATTAGGGTCCATGCATATGGCCTCATTTTACCTTAATTACCTCTTTAAAGGCCCTGTCTCCAAATGGATTCACATTCTGAGGTACTAGGTATTACGGTGTCAACATTTAATTCTGGGGTGATACAATTCAGTCCACATCAGAGCCATTGTGATCTGATGTTATAAGTAAATCTCACGTAATCACAGAATGTTGAAGCTAGAAGCATGTAGAAAGGTAATAATTTCTAATCTTGTAATTTTATTTTATTTGCTAATGAGGAAACCAAAAACAGAGCCCTTTGTTATAAAAGGGATTTAAATTTTAGACAGTTTTACATATATAAAATATTGATTGTTGTGATTAATTACTTAAATTATTTAAATAACTTTTTTGATAACAGTAAAATCAAATACAGATGCTATACAAATTAAAGAAGAAAATGTAAATGTGAAAGTAAATGGTGCCTCCACTTTTTTTTCTATCCTGATACTTCTAATGGATGCCAAAAGAAGAGTGAAAGTGAGTTGATTTCAAAAGCTTGGTTATTTCTCTTCTTTTTGAACTATTGCTTTCTAATGACTTGTATCAAGCCTAATAAATATGAAGCATATGAAATATCACCTTTAAGTTATTTTTGGAATATGAGGTATAAATTAAGAATCTGTTGGACACAATAAATTCATATTGTTACAATCTTTTACTCTCTATGTAAACAAAAATTTTGATGTAGATAGCTTTTTTTCCAAGTAGATTGTCCTGGAGAAAAATTTTAGGTGCAGCAAGATAGTCATGACACATTTAATATGTTATGATTAGTTGTGTTCTGTATTATGAATAATTTACTAATAAGGTAGATGGAAATATATAAATAATGCTACTTTGTATTCTGATATAATGTCTAAAGAGAGAAATGGATGGAGATAACAGCTAGTGCTTTGGGAATCTTACATATATAATTGTGTTTGAGGGCATTATAGTACTAGGCTCACTCTTTGGGTGATGTGTTCAACAGAAGCCCAAACCCTAGCATTATGCAATATGCTCATGTAACAAACTTGCATATGTATTCTCTGAATCTAAAGAAGATAAGAACAACAAAAAATGGATCAAAGGCCTAAACTTCAGAGCTAACTCCATAAAAATCTTAGAAGAAAACATAGATATAAGTAAACATGACCCCGGGCCAAGTGCTCATGCCTGTAATCTCAGCACTTTGGGAGGCCGAGGCAGGTGGATTGCTATGGGCCAGGAGTTTGAGACCAGCCTGGCCAACATGGTGAAACCCTATCTCTACTAAAGGTACAACAATTAGCTGGGCATGGTGGCATACTCGCAGCTACCCATGAGGCAGAGGCATGAGAGTTTTTTGAGCCTGGGAGTTGGAGGTTGCGTTGAGCCGAGATTGTGCCTCTGCACTCCAGCCTGGATGACAGGGCGAGACTTTTCTCAAAACAAAACAAAACAAAACCAATATGACCTTGGATTAAAGCAACAAGTGTCTTAAATACTTAAATATAAAACCTAAAGCAAAGCAACCAAAGAAAAAAACAAATAATATTACATCAAAATTAAAAATTTGTGTGCATCAAAGGACATTAGCGAGAAGATAAAAAGACAGTCTGTAGAGAGAGAAAATATTTACAAATCATGTCTGATGAGTATAATATCCTATAGAAAATACTTGAACCTCAACAATATAAAGACAAATAGCTCAATTTAAAAATGAGCAGCAGATTTGAACGTACATTTCCCCAAAGAATATATACAAATAGCCATGAAGTACATGAAAAGATACTCATCATTAATCATTGGGAAAATGTCAGTGAAAACCACAATAAGACACCATGTCACACCAAGTAGGATGGCTATAATAAAAAAAAATAGAATAACAAGTGCTGGTGAGGCTGTGAATAACTTGGAACCCTCATTTATTGTCCAGTAGAAATGTAAAATGGTGCAGCTGCTGTGAGAAACACCTTGGCAGCTCCTGAAGAAATTGCAGTTATGCAGTTCCTCAAGAAGTCAGAGTTACCTTATGACCTAACAGTTCTACTCCTAGGTATCTTCCCAAGAGAAATGAAAATGTATGCCCACAAAGAAATTTGTATACAAATATTCAAATCAGCATTATTCATAATAGCCTAAAAGTAGTAACAGTCCACATTTCTGTTAACTGAAGAATGGGTAAATCAGAAACAAAAAGTAATATTGTTCAGCCAAAAAAGGAATGACATACTGATACATGCTATAACATGTATGAATCTTGGAAAGATTATTATAAATAAAAAAAGCCAGATAGAAAAGGCCGCCCATGTATTTCATGATTCCATTTATAAGAAGTGTTCAAAATAAGTAAATCCATAAAGACAGAAAAAGTAGATTAGGGGCTGGGGAGAAAGCAAGAAGGGGAGGGAAAGGTAATGACTACTAATAACTATAGGGTTTACTTTTGGTGTGATGAAAATGTTCTGGAATTAGATAGTGGTGATGGTTGCACAACCTAGTGAATACGCTAAAAACTATACACTTTAAAATGTTCAATTTTATGATATGTGAATTATGTCTCAATTTTGAAAGATTCTGTAACTATATCTTAAACAGTTTTAAAATTAATATGGTTTATAGTCTTATAGGGTGATATAAATTGTTTTGATTTATATTTTACCAATCTGGATTAGTACGTGGACAACAAAACTTTGAATCATGCATACAAAACTCCAAGATCCTCTCTTAATCTTCAAATTTTTCTCCAATACATTTGACTTAGGGTAATGGCCTCCAGGTGCATCAGTGTTGCTGCAAATCATGACTTTATTCTTTTTTATGGCTGTGTAGTATTCTATGGTGATTATTTACCACATTTTGTTTATCCAGTCCACTTTTGATGGGCATCTAGGTTGATTCCATGACTTCACTATTGTGAATAGTATTGTGATAAACATAAGAATGCAGGTATCTTTTATTGGTGAATTATTTTCCTTTGTGTAGATAGTCAGTAGTGGGATTGCTGTGTTGAATGGTAGTTTTATTTCTAGTTCTTTGAGAAATCTGTACAGTTTTCTGTAGAGGTTGAACTAATTTCCATTCCCACAACAGTGTATAAGTATTTCCTTTCTTCTGTAGCCTCTCCAGTGTCTGTTATTTTGTTGATTTTAAAATAGCCATTCTGATTGGTGTGAGATGGTATCTCATTGTGGTTTTAATTTGTATTTCTCCGAAGATTGGTGATGTTGAGCATTTTTTCATGTTAGCTGCTTGCATGTCCTCTTTTGAGAAGTGTTGTGTGTCATTAGTCCACTTTTTGGTGTGGTTTTTTTTTTCCTTGATTTAAATTCATTACAGATTCTGGATATTAGTTCTTTGGCAATGCATAGTTTGCAGATATTTTCTCTCATTCTATAGGTTGCCTGTTTACTCTGTTGATAAGTTTATTTACCCTTGCAGAAGCTCTTTAGTTTAAGTCCCATTTGTCAGTTTTTGTTGCATTTGCTTTTTGAGGTCTTACTTATAAATTTTTTGCCTATGCCAGTGTTCAGGAGGGTTTTACCTATAGTTTCTTCTAGGATTTTTATAGTTTGAGGTCTTACATTTCAGTCTTTAATCCATCTTGAGTTGATTTTTGTATGTGGTGAGAGGTAAGGAAGGTTTCAGTTTCATTCTTCTGTATATGGCTAGCCAGCTTTCCCAGCACCATTTATTGAATAGGATATCTTTTCCCCATTGTTTATTTTTCTCAATTTGTCGAAGATTAGTTGGTTGTAGGTGTGTGGCTTTAATTCTGGGTTCTGTATTCTGTTCCATTGGTCGGCATGTCTATTTGTATACCAGTACCATGCTGTTTGATTAGCATAGCCTTATACTATAGTTTGAAGTTGGGTAATGTGATGCTTTCGGTGTTCTTTTTGCTTATGATTATTTTGGCTATCCAGGCTGTTTTTTTGGTTCCATATGAATTTTAGAATTGTTTATCTAATTCTATGAAAAATGGCATTGGTAATTTGATAGGAATTGCTTTGAACTGGTAGATTGCTTTGGGCAGTATGGTTGTGTGGTCATTTTAACAATATTGATTCTTCCAATCTTTGAGCATAGGATGTTTTTCCATTTGTGTCATCTGTGATTTATTTTAGCAGTGTTTTGTAGTTCTCCTCATAGAGATCTTTCACCTACTTTGTCACATGTATTCCCAGGTATTTTATTTTATTTTTTGTTACTATGGCAAATCTGATTTTGTTCTTGATTTGGTTCTGAGCTTGAACATTATTGGTGTATAGAAATGCTACTGATTTGTGTACATTGATTTTGTATCCTGAAACTTTACTGAAGTCACTTATTGGGTCCAGGAATCTTTTGGAGGCATCTTTAGGGTTTTCTAGGTATAAGATTATGTCATTGGTGAACAGTGACAGTTTGACTTCCTCTTTACTGATTTGGATGCCCTTTATTTTTTTCTCTTGTCTGATTGCTCTGGCTAGGACTTCCAGTATTATGTTGAATAGGAGTAATGAGAGTGACCTTCCTTGTCTTGTTCCAGTTCTTATGAGGATTGCTTCCAGTTTTGCCCATTGAGTGTGATGTTGACTTGGGTTTGTCATAGATGGTTCTTATTATTTTGAGGCATGTTTCTTTGATGTCTAGTTTGTTGAGGATTTTTATCATTAAGAGATGTTGCATTTTATTGAATTCATTTTCTGCATCTATTGAGATGATCATGTGGTTTTGTTTTAATTCTTTTATATGGTGAATCACATTTATTGATTTGTATATGCTGAACCATCCTTGAATGCAGGAATAAAGCCCTTTTATTTTAGTGAATTATCTTTTTGATGTGCTGCTTGATTTGCTACTGTTTTTGTAGAGGAATTTTGCTTCTATATTCATATCGGCCTGTAATTTTCTTTTTATGTTGTTCTTGCCACATTTTGTTATCAAGAAGATACTGATTTCATGGGGTGAGTTAGGGAGGTATCCCTCCTTGACTTTTTGGAATAGCTTCAGTTAGATTGGTACCAGCTCTTCTTTGTATGTCTAGTAGATTTTGGCTGTGAAATCCATCTGGTCCACTGCAGTATTTGTTTGATATATTTTTTATTGCTGATTCAATTTTGTAACTCGTTTTTTTTCTGTTCAGGATTTTAATTTATTTCTGGTTTAATATTGAAGGTTGTGTGTTTCCAGGAATTTATTCAGTTCCTCTAGGCTTTCTAGTTTGTGCACGTGGACGTGTTCGTAGTAGTCTTTGGGGAATCTTTTGTATTTCTGTGCTGTCAGTTGTAATGTTCCCTTTGTCATTTCTGATTGTACTTATTTGGATCTTTTTTCTTCTTGGTCAATTTAGCTGGCAGTCTATCAGTCTTGTTTATTTTTTCAAAGAACCAACTTTCAGTTTCATTTATCCTTTATATTTTTTTTCTTGGTCTCAATTCCATTTAGTTATGCTCTGATCTTAGTTATTTCTTTTCTTCTGCTGCCTTTGTGTTTAGTTTGTTCTTGTTTTTCTGGTTCCTTTAGGTGTGACATTAATTGGTTAATTTGAGACATATCTGTCTTCTTGATGTAGGCATTTAGTACCATAACTTTACTCTTTACACTACTTTTGCTGTATCCCAGAGGTTTGGGTATATTGTCTGTTTTCATTTATTTTAACTAATTTTTGAATTTTTTTTACCTTAATTTTGTTTTTTACCCAAAAGTCATTTAGAAGCAAGTTGTTTAGTTTCCATGTATTTGTTTGGTTTTGAGAGTTCCTCTTTGTATTGCTTTCTTTTCTTTTTCTTCTTCTTCTTCTTTTTTTTTTTGAGATGAAATCTTGCTCTGTGCCAAGGCTGGAGTACAATGGCATGATCTCGGCTCACTGCAACCTCCACCTCCTGGGTTCAAGTGATTTTCCTGCCTCAGCCTCCTGAGTAGCTGGGATTACAGGCACCCGCCACCATGCCCAGCTAATTTTTGTATTTTTAGTAGAGACAGGGTTTCATCATGTATGCCAGGCTAGTCTCAAACTCCTGACCTCAAATGATCCGCCCAGCTCGGCCTCCTAAAGTGCTGGAATTACAGGAATGAGCCACTGCACCCGGCCTGTGTTATTTTCTAATTTTATTCCATTATATTCTGAGATTTTTTTTGAATTTTTTGAGACTTTATGACCAAGCACATGGCAGTCTTAGAGGATGTTCCATACATAGATGATAACAATGTATATTCTGTGGTGCTTGGGTGAACTGTCTATAAGACTACGCCAAGAGTCCAATGTAATTCCTTTGTTAGTTTCTGCCTTGATCTGTTTAATGCTGTCAGTGGGGTGTTGAAGTTCTTCACTACCATTGTATGGTTTTCCATTACTTTACTTAGGTCTGGTAGTATTTGTTTTATAAATCTGTGTGCTTCTATGTTGGGTAAATATATATTTAGCATAGTTAAATCTTGCAAATTGAACCCTTTATCATGATATAATGCCCTTTTGTTGTCCCAGCTTTTATTTTAGATTTGGCAGGGGCACATGTGCAGGTTTCTTAAATTAGCATATTGCATGATGCTTAGGTTTGGGGTATGATTGATTGCATCACCCTGGTACTGATTGTGGTACCCAGTAGATAGTTTTTCAGCCTTTACCCCACCTCCATCTGTCTCCTCTTTAGTAGTCTCCAGTGTCTTTTACTCCCTTCTTTATGTCCATGTGTACCCAATGATTGGCTCCCACTTATTCCCACTTATAAGTGAGAACATGTGGCATTTGGTTTTCTGTTTCTATTTTAATTTAGGATAGTGTCCTCCAGTTGTATCCAGGTTGCTGCTAAGGACATGATATAGTTCTTTTTTATGGCTGCATAGGAGTCCATGGTGTATATGTACACATTTTCTTTATACAGTCCACCATTGATGGGCATCTAGGTTGATTCTATGTTTTTGTTATTGTGAACAGGGCTGCAATGTGCATATGAGCATATATATATATTTTTTGGTAAAATGGTTTATTTTCCAGTAGTTATATACCTTCATTATGGGATTGCTGGGTCTAATGGTAGTTCTATTTTTATCTCTTTGAAAAATCTCTAAACTGCTTTTCATAGTGGCTGAATTACTTTCCATTCCCACCAACAGTGTATAAATGTTTCCTTTTGTCTGCAGCCTCTCCAGCATCTATTATTTTTTAACTTTTCAATAATAGCTGACTGGTGTGAGATTATATTTCATTATGGTTTTGATTTGTATTTCTCTGATGATTAGTGATGTTGGGCATTTTTTCATATGTTTGTTGGCTACTCGTCTGTCTTTTGAAAGTGTCTGTTCATGTCCTTTGCCTACTTTTTAGAAGTCTTAATTCCTTTCTCTGGGTGTTGACCTCTTTTGCAAGATTAGGGAAATTTTCCTGAATGTTTTCCTTAAGTATGTTTTCTTGAGTTTCTTACTTTTTCTTTTTCTCTCTCAGGAATGCCAGTTTGTCATAGGTTTGGCCACTTTATATAATCCCATAGTTCTTGAAGGCTTTGTTTCTTAAAGTTCTTTTTTGTTTATTTTTGTGTGACTGGGTTAATTTGAAAGACTGGTATTCAAGCTCTGAAATTCCTTCTTCTGCTTGGTCTAGTCTATTGTTAAAGCTTCCCATTGTGTTTTGAAAATCCTGTACTTAATTTTTCAATTCCAGAAGTTCCACTTGGTTTTTTCTTAATATAGCTATCTCATCTTTCATATCCTAAATTGTTTTTCTGGTTTCTTTGTATTGGATTTCAGCTTTCTCTGGATCTCAGTGAGTTTTCTTGCAATCCATATTTTGAATTTTTCATCTGTTATTTGAGACATTTCAGTCTGGTTAGGATCCATTGTTAGAGAGGTGGTACTATCCTTTGGAGGTGTCAAAACACTCTGCCTTTTTGTACCGCTTGAATTCTTCTGCTGATTCCTTCTCATCTGAGGTATTATCGCTTCTTATTTTTGGATTTGCTATTGTTTTGTTGGGGCTTTTTGCTTTTTTAATTCTTTATTTCCTTGAGGGTATTACTGTGGTGTATATGGTGTATGATTGTGTGGCTTCGTTTCTGGGTGCTTTCAGGGGACCAAAGCTCTGTTTGGGGTCCTTGGTTGTGGGTAGTTTCTGTGTGGTGGCTTTCTCAGATGCTGCTTGTTGTAGCGACATATTGGATATAAGGGCTGACACACTATCTTCTGTGGGCCTGATGGTGTGGAGGTCTCTGGAATCTTACCTCGTGGACTAACACCAAGCTCTTCTGGTAGCAGGTTTTTAATTTCGTGGTGCAGTTCTGGGTATAATCCAGTAGATGGCACTTAAAAAAAATAAGAGCCGGCAGGTAGGCTTTGTGCCATGTGGATGTGCCCACCCTGATGGAGTTGGTGAGAAAATCGTGAGGGGGTGCACTAAGGTCTTGGGAGAAGGGGCAAGGGGTGCATCAGCTCTTCATCTTGAGCCCTTAGGAATGTGATTTGCTTCTTTATCATACCCTTGTTGCAGGGCTCATAACCTTCAGTTGTCCCTGGATTCAGTGTGGCTGTGGGCCACAGATAAGCCTTTCTGACTACTACTACTAAAATGGAGCTGAGGAGGCAGAGCTTTTATTCCCAGTCCAGGGCAGTCAGCTCTGTGTTCCGTCCTCTGTTGCCGGGGTGCTGCCACTTTTTGTAAGAAGGTGGTGTTCAGCTTGCCCTTTGTGAAAGCCTGAGTGGTCTTGGGCTGACTTTCTTTGCAGTGGAGCTACCATGACAAGCACAAAAGATGTGTGCTTGAGGCATGCCCACTAGCCTATGGCAGGAAGAACACTGCTGCTTCCACAACAGTGTATTAGGGGAGGCCAGGAGATGACCCTCTCTCTACGTCTGTTCCTGGGTGTCAGTGTTGGCCCATTCAGTGGTTGGTGCTGCACTCATTTCCTTTGTCCCAAGTTGGGCTTTGGTGGGCTGTACTTCCCTCCTCCTTTAGTGGTGGCACAGGCTTAGGGTTAGATCTTTGGGGTACCACAGTTACCTGGGGAGCTTCTGGTCCCCTGTGCTTGCCAAAGTCAGAGTGGGTTATGGGGTACATCTGAGACAGTGGCTCAAGGTTGGAGATACCATTGGCACCATGGGTGGAGATTCCTAGGCAGGGTTGTGGCACCATGGGCACGCAACCATCATGGCACCCACTGTCTCAGTTCAGGTCTGAAGGGAATGTAGGCATATCTGTGCAAGCTGGTCACCTGGTTCTCTATTCCCGGTAAGTACTCAAATCGCCACCAATAGTGTTGCCCTGACTCATGAGGACAAAGAGTCTTCTAAAACAGTTTGGTGGTCGGCAAACTGTCACAGAGGTGAGGGGAGTGGAGACGCACCCCCACCTACCCTTTCCATGGGACTCTGAGTTTCTTGGGTGTCAATTTCTGTTATCTTCATTCTGCTTTCCTTTTTTTGCACCCCAGCTTCTTCCTTTAGGCATCCCAACAGATCCTGTTCCCTTCCTTTAGCTGTCCTTTTGGAATGTGTCTATTCACTGATACCTTTGGTCTTGTCTCTGAGGAGAACTGACATCCAATATCCCTAGACAGCTATTTTCTGCTCTTTGTTCTCTTTGATCCATTTTGAGTAATTTTTTTTTTAAATGTGATGCGAGTAGGGGTTCAGTTTTTTTGCATGCAGATGTCTTGTTGTCTCAGCATTATTTCTGGAAATGACTATGCTTTTCCCACTAAGTGGTCTTCACATTCTTGTCAAAAATCAATTGACTACAGATGTTTGGGTTTATTGCTGGACTCTCACGTCTGTTTCATTTATCTATATGTCTATCCGTTTACCAGTATAACACTGTCTTGATTACTGTAACTTACTGTAGATTACTGTATCAGTTTTATAATTTATTAGATTTGTATTGAATAAACTAGATTACTGTAGTAAGTTTGAAATCCGGAAGTGTGGTTCTCTCTACTTTTCTTTTTGAGATTGTTTCGACTGTTCTGTGTCCCTTACATTTCCATGTGAATTTTAGGATCAGCTTGTTATTTTTCTGTGAATAAGTCAGCTGGGAATTTGATTGGTACTGTGTTGAAACTGTAGATCAGGTGGGGAATATTGCCATCTTTACAATATTTTCTTCCAATCCATTAACGTGGGAAGTCTTTCTATTCATTTAGTTTAAAAAAAATTTCTTTCAATAGTGTTTTTTCACTTTTGAAGTATAAAATTTGCATTTGTTTTGTTTAATTTATTCCTGTGTAATTTATCATTTTTAATGCTGTTGTAAAGTTGTTAATGGAAATGCTTTCTTAATTTCATATTTGAATTTTTCATTGATAGTGTATAGAAGCAAAACTGACATTTGTATGTGGAACTTGTATTCTACAGCCTTGCTGAACTAGTTTACTTCCTCTGATAGTTTTTTTTGTGGATTCTTCAAGATTTTCAATATATAAGGCCATCATCTGCAAATAGAGAAAATTTTACTTCTTCCTTTTCAATATGGATGCCTTCTGATTTGTTTCTTGTTTAATTGCCCCAGCTAGAACTTCATTAAATAAAGAGTGAAATTGGCCAGGCGCAGTGGCTCATGCCTGTAATCCCAGCACTTTGGGAGGCTGAGGCGAGTGGATCACTTCAGATCAGGAATTCAAGACCAGCCTGACCAACATGGTGAAAACTCTGCCTTTGCTAAAAATAAAAAAAATTAGCTGGGCATGGTGGTGGGTGCCTATAATCCCAGCTACTCGAGAGGCTGAGGCAGGAGAATCAGGGAGGCAGAAGTTGCAGTGAGCTGAGATTGTGCCACTGCACTCCAGCCTGGGCAACAGAGCGAGACTCTGTCTCCAAAAAATAAAAATAAAAAAAAGTGAAATTAGAGTATTTTTTTTGTCAAATGCTTCTTCAGCACTTATTTAGATGATTTACTTTTTCCCATGCTTATTTCAGTGTTATTATGATATGTATAGGTATAAATCTCTTTGAGTTTATCCTACGTGGAATTTGCTGAACTTCTGATGTGTGGATTAATATTTTTCACCAAATTCGGTAAGTTTTTGGCTGTTATTTCCTCAAATAACCTTTCTGCTTTTTTCTTTCCTCTACTGGAGAGGAATACTTGATGCTCTCCCAGTTTTTTGAGGCTTTGACAATTTTTGTTCACTTTTTTTCTTTCCGTTCCTCACACTATAATCTCAATTGATCTATCTTCCAGTCATCTGATTATTTCATCTGCATTCTAGAATCTGCTGTTGAGCCACTCTTCAAAACTTTCCTTTAAAAAGTGCTTATTGATTAGTTCAATGATTTTTTGTCCTTTCTGGATGTTTCTGACTGATTTTTATCCAGTTTATTGCTCATATTTTATTGTACTTTACATGTGTAATACCCTTTTATTGAGTCTTGAACATTTTATACTCTTGAGAACTGGATTTTCTTCTTTTTTTTACTTTGGCAGACACTTAAGTTATTTGTGGCTTGATACTTTTTAAGACTTGTTTTCATGCTTTGTTAGGGTGCTTATGAGGGAGGAGACCACCCTCATACTATCTTATGCCCAATTTCTGCCTCCAAAGAAAGAAGAAGTAAAAACTAAAAGACAGAAATGGAATCCATAGGCAGACAGCCCGGTGCCGCGCCCTGGGCCTGGTTAAAGATCGTTGCCTGACCTAACTGGTTATGTTATCTATAGATTCCAGACATTGTATGGAAAAGCATTGTGAAAAATCCCTGTTCTGTTCCGTTCTGATTACTGATGCATCCAGCCCCCAGTCACGTACCCCTGCTTGCTCAATCGGTCAGATAGATCGATCATGACCCTCTCACGTGGACCCCCTTAGAGTTGTAAGCCCTTAAAAGGGACAGGAATTGCTCACTTGGGGAGCTCGGTTTTTGGAGACATGAGTCTTGCCAAAGCTCCCAGCCGAATAAAGCCCTTCCTTCTTTAACTCGGTGTCTGAGGGGTTTTGTCTGCAGCTTGTCCTGCTCCACTTACAATCTAGGGTTACTTTAGCCCTATTCCAAAGGTGTTACTCTTCTCTGTTCTCCACTGAATGCCCTGAGCATTCAGTGAGTTTCTTCCTCTCTCCCAGGTCTGTTTGCATTCTGGGAATTTTTCTGATTGCAGCTTCCTGGTTCTTACTTGCTCAGTCTCATGGAGTTCTGCTGTATTCATGTGCAGCTTAGTAGTCAAAAAGATACTGAAGGAAACCCATACAGATTTCTGGACCTTTTTTCTCTGTAGATCTCTCATTTTTGGTAATTTGCATGGCACAATCCCATGTATTTCCACTAATTTTTAATTGTTATCTTGGCTTCCTCTATTTGCAAGCTCGTACTCTCTTTGTTTTCTCCTCTTTAGTAGGTCTAGAAAGTACCTGTAGGTAGAAGGAGTGACTATAAAGCTCACCTTGTTTGTTTCTCGACTAAGGGATCACATGTTTGTCTTGTCTGATGTTCATTATGTGAAATCAATTGCATTATATATTTTGTCCAATTTGCCATTTATTTATTGCAAGAGGAAAATCTTGTCGTAGTTATTGTGTCAAAGCTGGAAGCAGTAGTATTTTAAGAAGGCCCTTAAGTCTTCAAATATTTTTATATCTTCAGAATGTTCATATCAAATACAATATAGATTTCACCTACCCACCTTTTGGGGTAGCTGTTTTAATGAAGAGAGTTTCAAAAATTAGAAACAATGAGAAAAACCTCAATAATGGATAAGTTCGCTTTAAAATATCAGGTCTATGGGGAATTCAGATCATTTGGATCATGAAACTGAGCCGTTTTCTTACACTATACACGTCCTGATTTCAGGCAAAATAAGGAGGTAGAGGAGGATGTTAATGATGATTAATAACCCAAGCAAACGCCTTGAAAACTCAAACCTCTAAAGTACGTGTTATATCCTCTGAATGAAGTTAAGCTAGCTGTATGGGTGAAAATACTCTCATTAGTCATAATCTTGAGCGTAAAGGTTACCAATAATAAAACTAATAGTAAAATATTTTGAAGGTCAGCCAAATGTTTTGATTAACCCTGTTGAATAATGTGAGTGTAATCTCATCAATATAATAAAGTAATACATTTATTTAGCAAATACCTGTTGAGGACCTGTTATGTCTAGGAATCATGCTAAATACTAGGAATTAAAAATGAATAAGGCATAGTGTCTATTCTTAACGACCTGATAGTTTTCAAGGTATAGCCATAAAAATATGAGGAAGGTTGGATTTGTAGTATTAAAAATGGACAGTTGCCAGTTTATGGACATGCACGGAAGGGTGGGATATTAAATATGAATCAAAATAAAGGATCAGTACCATGTAAATATTTTGGAGCAAAAGTCAAAGCTGTAGACATGGATATAGCATGCTTTGAGGTCTTTTGAAAGCATCTATTTTTTTTCCCTCATAATTTTCATTGTTTCAAGTTATTCCTTCATGGTCCCCTCCTCAGAGATTCATTTCTGATGTTGCATCCTCATTAGTATGTGAATCTTATAAAATTGGATGAGATGAGGTGGTAACCTGAGACTAACAAGAGGATGAATTCCTTTTTGCCCAGCCTTCCTCAGTAAGGCTTTTGCATTGAATCTTTATGAAAATCTCATGAGAATTTTGTCAAAAAGATGAAAATGTCAGAGATGATCTCTAGTTTTAAGTTAAGCAATTAGGTAAATTTTTATTCTCTTCATTTTAGAACATTATCTCAAGTTTAAATCTCCAGAGATAAATTTGATGGTCATATAGTCATAAAACTTAAAGTTATCAATATGACGTTTAAAATCTTATCTTGCTTTTAACTTAACCTTTAATTTATTTTTCTTTTATATTTCACTGCTATAAAACAAGCAGGTGCTGAGCAGGAATGGTTGCAGGAAGTAATACCTCATAGTGCTAATCCTATGAGAACAATCACATGTATATTGTTTAGAATTGATGCAGTTCCAAACTGTGATTGCTGTACTGTCATATTTTTGTTGCCACAGAACTTTGTATACATGTGTTACAACCAAACCAAAACAAACAAGCAATGCAACTAAAGCAAATATAAGCAGCTAAAGCAACAGTACAACTAAAGCAAAACAAAACAAGAATACCAGAGCTTAGAAAAGCCAAGAACTTTACCAGAGGTTAAATTAATCCCCCTGTAATGACAGTATCTTCAAGATCTTGAAGAAATGCATATGGACCAAATTTGCCATTCGCTAAGAATTTTTCCTTTTCAGTTGCATGTGTACATATGTATGTGCATGCATGCACACACCTAGCCACAACTTTAATGTAGAATCTTGAGTCTTTTTCATGATTCTAGAGATTGAATATGCCAGTGTTGGGGTTTCTGAAGCAGAAATATTGTGTTAAATTATTGTGAAGGACTTCTAGGAAATAGTGTTTGTTGAAATAGTTTTACATGAAATTCAGTCCTTAATTTTAGTATTAGTTTAAGGGAACTTCTTTGATTCCAGAATCAATTGCCTGCTTGCCAATCTTCTTGATAAAATTCATATTGTAACATCAAATAATTTCTTAAAAGTACCACATTTGGTGCACTTCTAAAACATCAAAAAATGTTTCTTGTCTAGTTGTGATACCAGGAGTGTTGGTATCAAAAAACTTTGATACCAAGAGTGTATAACTCTGGAATCCAGATGAAGAAAATATTCCAAGGAGGGAGGAATCAATATGTCAAATACTGCTGATAGGTACATAAAAGAAGATGAATAATTTATTGTCGGAGTTAGCAACAACTCATTTCTTATCTGTATAAGAGCAATTTGGGTAAAGTGGTGAAAATAAAAGTCAGATTAGAAGCAGTAAGTGTAGATGATTCTTCTGAGGAGTTTGCTTTAAAGAGTTCAGATAAATTGAAGCAGAGGTGGGGTCAAAAGTTTTAAATTGTTTTGCTTTCAATTTTAAGATAGGAGAAATATGTTTGCATGCTGATAGGAAATAGTAGAGAGAGAAATTGATGATGTAGGAGAGAGAGGTTAAAATTGCTGGAGCCATGTCATTAAGTAAGTGAGAAGAAGGTAGGATCTAGTATACAAAAAGAGGGTTTAACTTAGGAGCATGGATCACTTACTGGTTCATAACAGAAGTATAGGCAGTTGCCTGTGTACTGTGTTTGGTGTATAGATCTGGTGACATTTGGAAAGTCTCCTGACTCTAGGTTCTCAGTAAAATAGGAAGGCTAGTCTTTTTGTGTGGGTTGAATTGTCTCCTTCCAAAAGAGATGTTGAAGTCCTAGCCACTAGTACCTGTGGGTGTGATCTTATTTAGAATTAGGGTCTCTGCAGATGTAATCAAGTTAAGATGAGGTAATATTTGATTAGGGTGGACCCTGAATCCAATGATGTATGAGAGAAATTTTGACTGAGATCCAGACACACAGGAAGAAAGTTACGTGAAGATGTAGGCAGAGATTGGAGTGATGCAGCTACAAGCCAAGGAATGCCAAAGTTTGTGGGTAACCGCAAATAACTAGGAAGAGGCAAGGAAAAATTCTTCCGTAGAGCCTTCAGATGGCACTTGGCCCTGTCAACATCTTGATTTGAAGTATGAGAAAATAAATTTCTGTTGTTTTAAGCCACTCAGTTTGTAGTACTTTCTTATGGTAGCTTTACGAAATGCAATATTCAACTGAAAATGAGGAAAGGATTGATACTTGATTTCTCATAGATAGTTAAAAACCTTTTCGTTTTCTCATCCAACACTTTACATAATAGTAAGCTTCCTTGACATTTTTATTGGCCGATGAATAGAATGTTTTAGCCCATTTTAATGGACAGAGCATTTGTTATACCTTCCTAGCTTTTACTAGTCTTGATACAGTTTTTTTTTTTAACCTTTTGTACCTCCAAGCTTATGACTTTGTCCAAATAGGTTTTCAAAAAGCTGGTTGCAGCACTTAGAACTGATAGAACTCCCCTTCCCTCCCCAGTGATCCACTGTAGACTCAGCTTATAATTATTGCTTGGATATTTTTCAATATCCTATTAAAAAATATCAAACATGCAGAAATGTTGGAAGACTTTTACAGTGAACACTTACTTGTATTCTCACTATCTAGAGCAGGGGTAGGCAAACTTTATCTGAAAAGGGCCAGATAACAGATATTTTAGGCTTCAAGGGCCCTACAGTGCCTGTTGGAATTAATCAGCTGTCCCATTGTAGTGTAGAAGCAACTATGAACAATACCTAAATGAATGAGTATGACTGTGTTCCAACAAAATTTTATTTATCAACACTGACATTTGAATTTTATATTTCACATCATGAATTATGTTTTAACTTATTCTCACCTTTTTTTTTTTTTTCCCCGAGACGGAGTTTCACTGTTGTTGCCCAGGCTGGAGTGAAATGGCATGATCTCAGCTCACTGCAACCTCTGCCTCCTGGGTTCAAGTGATTCTGCTGCCTCAGCCTCCTGAGTAGCTGGGATTACAGGAACCCGCCACCACGCCCAGCTAATTTTTTGTATTTTTAGTAGAGACGGAGTTTCACTCTGTTGGTCAGGCTGGTCTTGAACTCCTCATCTCAGGCGATCCACCCACTTTGACCTCCCAAAGTGCTGGAATTATAGGCGTGAGCCATTGCACCTGTCCTCTCACCCTTTTTAAAGGTTAAAACTGTTCTTAGCTCATGGACCATAACAAAAAGTGACAGATTTGGCCCACAGACTACGGTTTGCTGCCCCTGACCTACAGTCCACAATTAAAAGCCTGCTTTGTTTGGTTTTTCATATATGTATCCATCTAAACATCCTTCTATCAGTCTAGTGGTTCACCCTCTCTTTGATGCATTTCAAAATAAGTTGCAGACACTATATTTTAAATACTTCCTCAAATGTATCATTACTTAGAGTTTAATTTATTTTGAGGTAAAATTTACGTTGAAATGAAATAAAGTTTGTGTACTTTTTTTGATAGGCATTTTTTTCATTTTTAAAAATTATATTTTAAGTCCTAGGGTACATGTGTACAACGTGCAGGTTTGTTAC
>NW_016810801.1:401950-412708 GCF_001698545.2 Rhinopithecus bieti | reverse complement strand
TTTTTTTTGCTTTCATTTGCTTGGTAGATCTTCCTCCATCCCTTTATTTTGAGCCTATGTATGTCTCTGCACGTGGGATGGGTCTCCTGAATACAGCACACTGATGGGTCTTGACTCTATCCAATTTGCCAGTCTGTGTCTTTCGATTGGGGCATTTCTCCCATTTACATTTAAGGTTAATATTGTTATATGTGAATTTGATCCTGTCATTATGATGTTAGCTGGTTATTTTGCCCGTTAGTTGATGCAGTTTCTTCCTAGCATTAATGGTCTTTACAATTTGGCATGTTTTTGCAGTGGCTGGTACCAGTTGTTCCTTTCCATGTTTAGTGCTTCTTTCAGGAGCTCTTGTAAAGCAGGCCTGGTGGTGACAGAATCTCTCAGCATTTGCTTGTCTGTAAAGGACTTTATTTCTCCTTCACTTATGAAGTTTAGTTTGGCTGGATATGAAATTCTAGGTTGAAAATTCTGTCTTTAAGAATGTTTAATATTGTCCCCTAGTCTCTTCCGGCTTGTAGAGTTTTTGCTGAGAGATCCGCTGTTAGTCTGATGGGCTTCCCTTTGTGGGTAACCCTACCTTTCTCTCTGGCTGCCCTTAACATTTTTTCCTTCATTTCAGCCTTGGTGAATCTGACAATTGTGTGTCTTAGGGTTGCTCTTCTCAAGAAGTGTCTTTGTGGTGTTCTCTATATTTCCTGAATTTGGATGTTGGCCTTCCTTGCTGGGTTGGGGAAGTTCTCCTGGATAATATCCTGCAGAGTGTTTTCCAACTTGGTTCCATTCTCCCCATCATTTTCAGGTACACCAATCAGACGTAGATTTGGTCTTTTCACATAGTCCCATATTTCTTGGTGTTTTGTTCATTTGTTTTTACTCTTTTTTCTCTAAATTTCTCCTCTTTATTTCATTAATTTGATCTTCAATCACTGATACCCTTTCTTCCACTTGATCGAGTTGACTGTTGAAGCTTGTTCATGCCTCACGTAGTTCTCATGCCCTGGTTTTCAGCTCCATCAGGTCATTTACGGTCTTCTCTACACTGTTTATTCTAGTTAGCCATTCATCTAATCTTTTTTCAAGGTGTTTAGCTTCCTTGCGAGAGGTTCGAACATCCTCCTTAAGTTCAGAGAAGTTTGTTATTACTGATCTTCTGAAACCTGCTTCTGTCAGCTCGTCAGAGTCATTCTCTGTTGAGCTTTGTTCCATTGCTGGCGAGGAGCTGCAATCCTTTGGAGGATAAGAGGTGCTCTAGTCTTTAGAATTTTCAGCTTTTCTCCTCTGGTTTCTCCCCGTCTTTATGGTTTTATCTACCTTTGGCCTTTGATGCTCATGACCTACAGATGGGGTTTTGGCGTGGATGTCCTTTTTGTTGATGTTGATGCTATTCCTTTCTGTTTGTTAGTTTTCCTTCTAAGAGTCAGGTCCCTCAGCTGGAGGTCTGTTGGAGTTTGCTGGAGGTCCACTCCGGATCCTTTTTGCTTGGGTATCACCAGCATAGGCTACAGAACAGCAAATATTGCAGAACAGCAAATATTGTTGCCTGATCCTTCCTCTGTAAGCTTTGTCCCAGAGGGACACCTGTACGAGGTGTCATTTGGCACCTACTGGGAGGTGTCTCCCAGTTAGGCTACACGGGTGTCAGGGACCCACTTGAGGATGCAGTCTGTCCATTTTCAGAGCTCAAACACTGTGCTGGGAGGACCACTGCTCTCTTCAGAGCTGTCAGACGGACGTTTAAGTGTGCAAAAGTTTCTACTGCCTTTTGTTCAGCTATGCCCTGCCCCCAGTGGTGGGGTTTACAGAGGCAGAAGGCCTTGCAGAGCTGTGGTGGGCTTCACCCAGTTCGAGCTTCCTGGCTGCTTTGTTTACCAACTCAAGCCTCAGCAATGGCGGATGCCCCTCCCCTTGCCAGGTGGCTGCCTTGCAGGTCGATCTCAGACTGCTGCACTACTAGTGAGCAAGGCTCCGTAGGCATGGGACCCACCGAGCCAGGCGCAGGATGTAATCTCCTGGTGTGCCATTTGCTAAGACCATTGGAAAAGTGCATATTTCGGTGGGAGTGTCCCGATTTTCCAGGTACAGTCTGTCATGGCTTTGTTGGCTAGGAGAGGGAAATCTCCTGACACCTTGCATTTCCTGGGTGAGGCGACGCCCCGCCCCTGCTTCAGCTCGCCATCTGTGGGCTGCATCCGTTGTCCAACCAGTCCCAGTGAGATGAACCACGTACCTCAGTTGGAAATACAGAAATCACTGTCTTCTGCATCAATCATGCTGGGAGCTACAGACCGGAGCTGTTTCTATTTGGCCATCTTGGAACGGAATCTTTGTGTACATTTAATGAGTTTTGACAGATCATATACTTATGTAATCTAAGTCCTTATCAAGATATAGAATATTACCATTACTTCAGAAAGTTTGTATTCAATCTTTATCCCCACCCCCATTCTTAATTATTTACTCCATGGATTGGTTTTGCCTGTTCTAGAATTTCATGTAAATAGAATCATACATTATATTGTTCTGACTTTAATTTTTCTCTGTATTTCTATTCTCTTAGAATTTGTCTTTTAAACTTGGCTGTGTTGTTAAACATACTACCTACATATTTTTCAGCATTTATATGTGATTGTGAACTGAGTTGACATTTTTTAAAAAGTCAGTCTCTGGTAGTCTCTGTTGATGATATGATTATATCTGCAATTAATGGTGATTCTTCTTCCTTACCTACAGCTTACCTCTTATTTTTATCTTACTGAATTGTCTAAAATTCTTGAACAGTTTTGAATAACTACCATGATACCAAGCATCTTTAATACTGACTTTATAAGAATTACCTTTAGTTGGTATTTTATCTTGAAGTAGGAATTTTGTTTTTGGCCTCTAATTGATATTCTTTATCAAATTAAGGAAGTTGGTTTTCATCCTGTGCTATTCATCTTCATATTAAGAACATGAGTTAAATTTTATTTAATGAAGGCATATATGATGTTTTCCTCATTTTGCTTATTCATAATAGATTACATAGAAAGATTGAATTTTAAACCAGCCTTGTAATTCCTAAATTAAACTTCTTTTTGGTCACAGCATATTCTCTTTTATATACTGCTAGATTCAATTTAATGTTTTATGTACAATCTTTGCTTTTAAATGAGATTGGCCTGAAGTTTGTACCAGCCTTGTCTGGTTTTAGTACCAAGATTATGTCAGCTTCATAAATGAATTGGGAAATACCCCATATGTTTCTGTTTACTGTAGTTGGTTGAAATGACATAAGAACTATATTTTTGGAAGATAGGTGTAACTTATTTGTAAAATCATCAAGATTTTGGTTCCTTTTTTAGAGTTAGATCTTTTACTACCTGGTATAGTTCCTCTTTGATATTAGAATTTGGTGTTTCTTTTATTCCCAGTCAGTTTTGCTTATTTATATTTTCATGGATGATTTGATCTAGATTTTTGAATTATGGGTGCGTGGCCAAACGACTTTCCCTTACAGCTTAAGTGTCTGATCTTCAATTAAACAATGTAGCTCTGTTCCCATGGTAACCTGATAAGGTAGTATGTGTCAATAACATTATTGCAAAACATTTTTATGATAAAAATGAAACCTGATTAGTAAATAACAGCTGGACTGGGAGGGACCAGAGATGAACTATAAATAGTGATAGAAACCATAACTTTTGGGCTTTTCTGAGTGTGGAGGCTTGTGCATGGCTTGTCACTTGGAGGGGCTCTGGAATCTTTGCTTATGGAATGTTACAAGAGAAATTGGCTCTTGTGGGACAGGGGCCTTCTGAGCTAACGCTATACCCATATGTCAGTCTCATATGCTCATATATGTGCTGTCACTTGAGGAGAAAATAGCTCCTAGACTGCTGTGTAATCTGTAGTTTCCCTCTGAGAAAGACTAGATGCTGGCCAGCTGGCAAGCTATAGTTCTTCTATCTTTTGGAATAGACTTATGCCAAATGTGGCCTGTGGTCATTTTTGTGGGTCTGAACATTTTAGCACAAGTTTATTGGAATAAAGTTATACTTGGCATTCTCTCTCTTTAAAAATCCCTTCCTCATCTGGGATTATATCCCCTTTTTTCCATTCCTAATTTATAAAAAACTATCTCTTGTTTTCTTTTTTATTACTATCTTTTGTTTTATTCACCATGCATAATTTTAAAACATTCATTTTCTCTTTTAAAACTTTATGCTTTTTTCTCTACTGGTTCATTAATTTGGGGAGGTACTATTAAAGTGTGACAAGAGCCCAGTAAAGAGTAGTCTTCTTTTTACAAAGAAGGGCTGCTAGGATCTTTATTCCTTGAGTTACTGCATGTACAGAAATATTCTTGGTTTTAAGTTTAAATAACATACTGACTGGACAGCAAATTAGTTTGCCACACTTTATTTTCTTGAGAAGTCTGTATCACCATGCTGTTTTCAGCATTGAGTGTCAAAAGTCTAAGGAACGTTTCATTTTTTAATATTATAATTAATGACTTAAATTTTTTGTCAGGATGTCCCAAAGATTCTTTCTTAGATTTCAAGATAAGATAAATTGATATGTATTGATTATTCTGCATCTTTTTTTTGGGATGGAGAGATTGATGGATAAAATATACCTTTCAAACAAATAGATTTAAATCCTTCCTTTTTTTGTGAAATTATTTTTTTCTCTTCTGTTATTTTTTCTGGGACACCAATTATGTGAATATTAGATATTGGCTTGCCTTCCATATCATTTTCTCTCCTTTTACACTTTTAAATTTTATTTCCCTTAGTTGCATTTCTCAATCTTGTCTTTCATGTCCCTTATGTTTTCGGTAGTGTCTTCTTTTGCTGCTTCTAATTTAGCTTTGATTTCTTCGATATCTTTTTAAGCTATTTGCTCAGGTTTCGTCACTTCCTATTATCTTACCATAACTTCTGTGAGTTTTTGTATCTCTGCTTTCTTGCTTTATAGAAGTAGTTGTGTAATTAAGTTTTAAAAATATATGGTAATATTTAGTCACAACTTTCATTTGCTCTATGGCTGCTCATTTCCTGTGAGTCTCTTTGTTTGTCTTTAGTTTTTTCTTATTCTTTTTGTTTTCTTGTTGTGCCTTTGTATAACGTCTGTGCTGATTCCTGTATTATTATTCTTCACTTTTTAGTGAAGTAAATTTTTTCCTGCAGCAACTCACCCTCCTCCTGCTTCCCCAGATCTTCCCTACTTCTCTCTCCTTTTTTGCCAGTGTTTTTTAAGAGGCTCTTAGAATAGAGAGGTCAAGTCCATGTTCTAGGCTAAGAATAATTTTTCTTAAGACACAGGGTTGTTTGTGTGAAAATAAATATTTTAATTATTTTTCCCCCCAGCCACAGATTGACATTAGATAGTTGCTTGCAGTGTATAGATCCCCACTTCTACTCCCACCCCCTGAATATATGAACAGATTGCTTACTAGCAATCTGAGCAATGATGCTTTGGTCTGTTGTAATCTAGGGAAACTTGCTGCCACCTGGATCTCAGAAGTTCTAGATGTTCTGAAGGACAGCTTTCTGTGTTGTGCAGTCTGGATAGCTCTCCTCCGTTAGCTTTTGTGCTCTTAACCATAGGCATGCTTTCTTGATTTTACATGTGTAAACCCTTTTTGTTTACCTTGACTGAATTTACTCCCTTCTTCAACAAATTGTGGTATAGGGACTGTAGATGTTTCATAGGTTCAGCAAAGGAGAAATTTTCATTTATCTTTTTTTCTTTTTGACTTTTGAATGGAAAACTAAACTATCTGACCCTGACACGGTAAAACCCTAAAAACATTTTAGAATCATTTTGTCTCTCATAATTTATATAGATAAAAGCCTTGTCTTTTGTCTTTGCCTGTTAAGTGGGTTATTGAATCATTTCATTAATTAGATCATGGTATATTTGATCTTATTTTTCAGTCTGTTATTTGTCTAATGTATTTTATTTTTTCTCCTCCCTTGTTTTATATTCAATTAACATTTTAAAACTTATTTTCCCCTAGAGATTTGGAAATTTTCTTTTAAATTATATTCTTTATTTTCTAATTATAATTAATCTGATTTTATTTTTAAAATATGTTTTAACAGTAAATTACTCTTAGTTAAATAACATTTAACATTTGTGTTAAATTATGACATTTAACATGTAATTTGGAATTTCCCTAGCAACATAAACAATCAGTGTCTATAGCCTTCAGCCAAAATAACACAAGTATGCGTGTACTTTTGATTTTTACCTTCTACCTCATATTTAGATTTTTGTTAATCTTGATTTTTCTTGTCAGATTGTTATTAAGTTTACATTAGTTTTACAATATGCTTCATATCATATCTATCATATCATATATCATATCATATCATATATCACTGGGTTTCCTTGACTTCTTTTTTCATCAGCTTTGCTTGCATTCAATGAACTTTTTGTTTTGCCTGAGTACATCAGCTATTTATTCACAAAAGTTGTATTAATTAATGTTTCTTGTATCTTTGCTGTCTGAAAATTTATTATTTTGCCAACATTTGAACAATAGTTTGGGCTGTTTTTTTTGTTCAAAATCTTTTTCTCCTTATAACCTATAGTCATTATTCTGTTGTGTTTTGATATTTAATATTGAAAATGAAAAAAAAAAATCTGATACTAGTCTTGATTCTTCTGTATTTTTCCCTCTCATTGAGTTTGTAGGATTTTTTTCTCTGTTTCTTTGGAGTATTGGGAAATTTATCATGTTGTTTAGATCTTTTTTAACTTAATGCCTGTAGTACCTGGATGGCTCTTATCAGTCTTTAAAACCTGTGTCTATATATCAGCTCAGGAGAATTTAGGTGCATTTGTTTTATTATTTCTCCCTTTCTGTTTTTTTTTTTTTCTATTAGACAGGCATTTGAGCTGCCACAGACATTCTTTATGGCTCTAAATTAACCAGAACAATACAGAGACCTTTAAGTTCTAAAGACTTTACTCATTCCTATTTAAATATGAAGATAGAACCTTCTTTTCCTTACCTTAGCCTGTTCTTGCCTTATTTTTACAATGTTGATTGTAACGCTACCACACACACAGTTTTGTTTTTCTGTTTTTTCTTTTGCATTGTTCTTTATTTTCTTTATTGACTGTTTGCTTGAGGGTTAATAGCTCTGTGGCCTCACGTTGGTATTTTTTATTCTTTAAGGTCTGATGGGAGCTGATAAGGGTTTTAAAATTTATTACCAAGGTCCCTGTTGAATTTTATTTATTTATTTATTTCTAGTTTTTATCTTGAAAGCAAACTTTGTAAATTCTTACCTTAGAAGTTTTTTCCTGAATGCTAACTTGTGGGGTTTGCAATATATTTCTCCCTGATTATAGAGTATTGGTAACATACTGGCAATCAGGCTTCTAATGGATATGTAGGTAGGCAGTAGTAGATTGGCAAACTAAGACCCTTATCCATTGTAGGAGTCAGGAAGGAATTTCCTTGGACTGATTTAGGGGATTTTACTGCTCTGTCCAGCTGTTCTTCCTTTATACCTTTTTATCAGCTTATTGTTTCATGGGGATACTGTATTAGTCCGTTCTTATACTGCTATAAAGAACTACCTGAGACTGGGTAATTTATGAAGAAAAGAGGTTTAATTGACTCAAAGTCCCATAGGCTGTACAGGAAGCATGGCTGGGGAGGTCTCAGGAAACTTAAATAATCATGGTGGAAAGCAAAGGGGAAGCAAGCATGTCTTCACATGGCAGTGGAGGTAGGGAGAGGTGCTACACACTTTTAAAACAAGCAGATCTCATGAGAATTCCATCACGAGACAGCACTATGAGGATGGTGCTAAACTATTAGAAACCACCCCCATGATCCAGTCACCTCCTAGTAGGCCCCACCTCCAGCACTCAGGATCACAATTCAGCATGAGATTTGTGTGGGACACAAAACCAAATTATAGCAGGCAGGGACCTGTTTCTTTCTGTGGCGGCATTGTATTTGGTTAATTTGACTAAAGTGGAAATATGTTTCCAAAATTTCTTCATCTGTATTGTTCTGGTTAGCATTGGCCACAAGAGACATTTTGCATGATTTATAAGGAGGAAGTGAAGTATTAGGCATACTTTTTGACCCTTTGCGGGTCAGCCCTAAGTAACAGGTATGGTAGTAACTCTCACTCGTAACTGATTTGCTAGCTGACCTTGTAGGTGTGAGAAATCGTGTGGACCAGCAGTTCCTCCAGTTCCTCCAGCTCCTGCCAGATCTCTCCCATCAGCTTCTCTGAGTACTTGCACTGCTTGTACAGCTCTCCAGTGATTGGTGCAAGCTTCCCCCATAGGTCACCCTTGGTATCAGCATTAGAGTTGGTGAGATCCAGGTGTGAGTTCTATTGCTAGTTCTTGTTAACAACTAACATTCAGACATATTTTTACATTATGCTATAGACATATAATGTATTATGATGTAATCAATTGTAATGTACTGCCTAAGACTTATCTTTTTGCCAAGTGTAAAGTTGGAGCACCTGTTTCAGTGACAAGTGATTCTTTGCTGGAATTGATTTCAGTGTCTTGTTTTTTCATGATTATTTACTATCAGAGATAATGTATTTTGCTTTTTGAGGGTGACTTGGATTTGTTGGAAATAGGCAGAATTGTTTGTAGCCATACTGGTTAATTAATGTCACTTTTGACCCCACATGAGATTTTATTATAATGCTTTATTTTCCTCTGATGTGCTTTTGTCTAAAAGACAGTATAATAAAGCAAATGGACAGGTCCAAAATTATTAAATTTTAATTAGAATTACTATTAAATATTTGTGAAATAACTTCATAACTTCTTAGCATGCAAGATATCATTGATATGCTTTTTAATAAACTTATCAACATATATTTATGTCATTGAAATGTTAGCATGGCAAATTATTCAAAATATATCATTTGTGTAATGTGTTCTAAAACATTGATGGAGTGGGAATTAATTCTTCAATTATTTCATAATATCTTTTTTAGGATTTTAAAATAGAGAATGATCAGTATATAGTCAATTTAGAAAATTTAGAAAATTCAGAAACTTGCAAAGAAAAAAAAATCACTCATACTTGTATCTCATATAGCCAATCACTCAATACTTGTATTTTTTTCATTTTTTTTTTGCACATGTAATTTTTTTCCCTCAAGGATTTTAGCCCACATTGTTTTTCTTGTTATGCAGAGTTTTAAAAAGCTCTGTTTTGCTATTCCAAGCAATAGAAAAAGTGGGACTCCTCCCTAACTCATTTTATGAGGCCAGTATCATCCTGATACCAAAACCTGGCAGAGACACAACCAAAAAAAGAAAATTTCAGACCAATATCCCTGATGAACATCAATGCGAAAATCCTCAGTGAGATACTGGCAAAGCAAATCCAGCAGCACATTAAAGAACTTATCTACCACAATCAAGTTGGCTTCATCCCTGGGATGCAAGGGTGGTTCAACATACACAAATCAATAAATATATTCCATCACATAAACAGAACCAATGACAAAAACCACATGATTATCTCAGTAGATGCAGAAAAGGCCTTCGATAAAATTCAACACCCCTTCATGCTAAAAACTTTCAATAAACAAGGTATTGATGGAATGTGTCTCAAAATAATAAGAGCCATTTATGACAAACCCAAAGCCAATATCAAACTGAATGGGAAAAAGCTGGAAGCATTCCCTTTGAAATCCGGCACAAGACAAGGATGCCTCTCTCATCAGTCCTATTCAACATAGTATTGGAAGTTCTGGCCAGGGCAAGCAGGCAAAAGAAAGAAATAAACGGTATTCAAATAGGAAGAGAAGAAGTCAAATTGTCTCTGTTTGCAGAAGACATGATTTTATATTTAGAAAACCCTATCATCTCAGCCCCAAATCTCCTTAAGCTCAGAAGCAACTTCAGCAAAGTCTCAGGACACAAAATCAATGTGCAAAATTACAAGCATTCCTGTACACCAATAATAGACAAATAGAGAGGCAAATCATGAGTGAACTCCCATTCACAATTGAACTCCCATTCAAAAGAGAATAAAATGCCTAGGAATACAACTTACAAAGAATGTGAAGGACCTCTTCAAGGAGAACTACAAACCACTGCTTAAGGGAATAAGAGAGGACACAAACAAATGTAGAAACATTCCATGCTCATTCATAGGAAGAATCAATATCGTGAAAATGGCCATACTGCCCAAAGTGATTTATAGATTCAATGCTATCCCCATCAAGCTACCATTTACTTTCTTCACAGAATTGGAAAAAACTACTTTAAAGTTCATATGGAACTAAAAAAAAGCCCGTATAGGCCAGACAATCCTAAGCAAACAGAACAAAGCTGGAGGCATCACGCTACCTGACTTCAAATCCTGCTACAAGGATGCAGTAACCAAAACAGCATGGTACTGGTAGCAAAACAGATATATAGACCAATGGAACAGAACAGAGGCCTCGGAAGCAACCCCACGCATCTACAACCATCTGATCTTTGACAGACCTGTCAAAACAAGCAATGGGAAAAGGATTCTCTATTTAATAAATGGCGTTGGGAAAACTGGCTAGCCATATGCAGAAAACTGAAACTGGGCCCCTTCCTTACACCTTGTACAAAATTAACTCACGGTGGATTAAAGATTTAAACCTAAGACCTAAAACCATAAAACCCTAGAAGAAAACCTAGGCAGTATCATTCAGGAATTAGGCATGGGCAAAGATTTCATTACTTCATGACTAAAACACCAAAAGCCATGGCAACAAAAGCCAAAATTGACAA